>NC_055962.1:28311869-28594369 GCF_018492685.1 Alosa sapidissima | reverse complement strand
CAGAACCTTATTAGTACATTAACATCTACAACACGTGTGGGTGTGTGTTTCTGTATGTGCGTGAATGTGTGTGAACACTCACTGGTGGTTCACATGCACAAGTGGCAACATGACAACATGAACTGACAACATGTGTGTGTGTGTGAGAGAGAGAGAGAGAGAGAGAGTGGGTGTAAATGTATCTGTGTGTGTGTGTGTGTGTGTGTGTGTGTGGGTGGGTGGGTGGGTGTGAGTGTTTCTGTGTGTGCGTACATGCATGTGTGTGCAAACATTGGTGGTTCACATGCACATGTGGCATGACGACATGAACTGTGTGTGTGTGTGTGTGTGTGTGTGTGTGTGTGTGTGTGTGTGTGTGTGTGTGTACATGTACATGTGTGTGTATGTGTCTGTTTGTGTGTGTGTGGGGGGAGTGTGTGTTTCTGTGTGTGTGTGCATGCATGTGTGTGCGAACATCGGTGATTCACATGCACAAGTGGCAACATGAACTGTGTGTGTGTGTGTGTGTGTGTGTGAGTGGGTGTACATGTGTGTGTGTGTCTGTTTGTGTGTGTGTGTGTGTGTGTGGGTGGGTGTGTTTCTGTATGTGCGTGAATGCATATGTGTGCGAACATTGGTGGTTCACACACACAAGTGGCAACATGACAACTGACAACATGTACTGAGTGTGTGTGTGAGTGTGACTGGGTGTGTGTGTGAGTGTGACTGGGTGTACATGTGTGTGTGCTTTATGTGTGTCTGTTTGTGTGGGTTTGTGTGTGTGGGTGTGTGTGCTTCTGTGTGTGCATGCATGCATGTGTGTGGGAACATTGGTGGTAAGTTGTAGGAGTGTGTGTAAGGAGATGTCTTTTATCTCCTGCATGAAAATTTCTAAGTTGAATAAATCACTCAAAATTCAAAGAAAGTAGTCACAATAAATGCTATGTGTTCAAACTCCTTTTGTGAAGGATATCATAAGATCTTGAGGCAATCTGATGAAAAATGCCATATTTATGGTAGGCTACAAGGAATGTGTAAATCGGTCATCTTTGACCGGAACAGTGTTAGAAGGTTACAAAGTGCGTATAAATTGCGCTCGGTTCAACCCTGATGCACTCGAACAGACCCCAACAACGTGTAATAAGGAAGTAAGTTGGTCATATGACAATTCATGTGCCGACGATGTGTAACCACTGTTTTTGGATTTTACAAGCGGTAGCTTGTAACATAAAGTTTTGCATTCGGTCTGAAATGCCTACCATTTCACTCCACTCTAAATGGCTTCTTGCTGCTTTTTAACTTCAACCCTCGGCATATTCCTCTCACTGTGGATAAGCATAATCAATGCCGAGTTCTATGTTATAGATGATCAGATCGGTCTTGGGAGACGATTTGACGGAATCGGTGGCTTAAGCGGAGGAGGGGTAAGCATTTTTAACACAGCTGTCCGCAAACATGGACGAATAGAAGGTAGCCTAATTACTGTAGCCGTATTGAGCCACTGTGTTGCATTTAGTCGTCACTTTTGCGTTTCTTCTTTCTAGGCTACGTCAAGACTTTTGGTCAATTATGATGAACCATATCGTGGCCAAATATTAGACTATTTGTTCAAGGTAGGCTACGTTTATTTCAATGTTCAATAGGCTATCAATAGCCTACCAGCTGTTCTAAAAATAGTTTAATTTAATCTCTTGTTTTTCTAGCCAGACTTTGGCGCTTCCTTACAGATTCTGAAAGTAGAAATCGGAGGAGATGCACAGACTACTGGTAGGTTAAATCATGACACTTGAATCAACTCAAATGAAAGAAATTGCCACTAAGACCACTTTTATCATTCATATAATAGGCCTATGTAGGCTCTATGTATCAGTGATGGGGTTAGGCTTGGCCACTTATGGCTCATCTGGTTAGGTCTAACTAGTTGTGAAGCCATCTACAGTAGGCTACAAAAAATATGCAGGTAGAGAACACATGAATTTACATAATCGTGAATTTAGTCAGGCCCTCTTTGGCCAATGAAACAACCAGAAGTCACACTTTAATCTTCAAACACTTATCTTCAGTGAAACTCACATTATTCACAAAAAGCCGGATATAACACTTTAAATCTTGCAGATCATGAATGTTGAGTTGACTATCGGTGTCCCTTAAATAGACATGCATTTTATCACTTGGTCTCACAAAACTGCAGAAAATATTTAAAGTGAAGTTATATAAAAAGTTCTTGAACATATCTATTCTCAGACATACAAATGCAGAAGTGTATTGAATCATTGTGGACTATTTCTGCTTTTGTAAATAATGAGCCGTGTTGCTTCTCAGATGGAACAGAGCCCTCTCACATGCACTATGAAGGAGATGAGAACTACTTCAGAGGATACGAGTGGTGGCTGATGAAAGAGGCCAAGAAGAGGAACCCTGACATTACTCTGATTGGTAAGACATTGCAAATGTTTCTCAAGAAGAAAACTTGGGTTTTTGTTGACCCATGATAGAAGTGTTTTTTTTTTTTTGCTTCTCTTTCAGGCCTTCCTTGGGCATTTCCTCGTTGGGTGGGTAAAGAGCAAAGTTCGCCATACCACAATCCTGACGTCACTGCTGGTTATGTTGTGTCCTGGGTCATTGGAGCAAAGCAGTATCATAACCTAAATATTGACTATGTTGGGGTGAGTGAATTATGTTTACCCCTTATCCAGAACTGTCAGTATTATCATTGAAATAAAAGCTGACTTAATTAATTAGTTAATATCTCTCAATCTATCATCTTGCTATTTTAAAGATATGGAATGAAAGGAAGTTTGATGCTGAGTATATTAAGGTAAGAGATGATATCCAAAATATTTTGTTTTCTTGCAAGTCTTTTCTCTGTACTGTAGTTATGTCTCTCGTTTGTCTAGATTTTAAGACGCACGTTAGATAAGGCTGGCCTTACTGATGTGGGCATCATTGCAGCTGATGGGAACTGGGACATATCCGTTGCCATGGCACTGGATCCCCAACTTTATGGGGCCATTGATATCATTGGGTAAGTGGTGTGAACATCATTGGAAAAAGTAGAACCATATGTTATCTGTAAATAAAAACATATATACTGTCTAAACCTCCACAATCTTAAACTGACAGCTTTTATATGTAAGGGATAATGTATAGAACGCCGGTCATTATTGGGAAAATAAGTCCCGACAGGGCGAACCGGACCCCGACGCGCAGCGGAGGGGTCTTGTTCTGCCCTGAAGGGACTTATTTTCCCAATAATGACCGGCGTTCTATACATTATACCGCTCATTACACAGCTACTTGCCAAAACGAAACAATAAACTCCCCACAATATAACTTTTTAGCCTATAGCCTAGGCTATAGCCTATTTGTTAACGTTCATCGTGGCTTTTGCTGAGAAACAAATAGTTCAGAACAACACACGCTGAACTTGAATCAAACATTCTTTAGAACACTGATCAGCCGTCTGCTTTTCACTTTTGAATGAAGTTCCAGTAGTTGCGGAGTGATATGAAAGACCTGAATTAGAAGCACAAACTCTGTTGCCATTGACAGCAGTCATTATTTTTTTTAGAGGTCCTCTAGTTAAAAATAACGACCGCTAGAACTTTGGGAAATCCCATTCAAGTCAATGGAGCGTTCTACTTGCATTGTGAAGAGCAGTGTAATAATCATTCATAAAACTTTAAAAAATAAGATGCTGATGGTAGCTTTCTTTCTATTGATACTCCCAGGGTTCACTATCCAGGAACAACGACCATACCTCAAGCTTTGTGGACCAGGAAGACACTTTGGTCCTCGGAAGACTACAGCACCTTCAACCACAACGATGTGGGCGGGGGCTGCTGGGCACGCATTCTCAACCAGAACTATGTCAACGGGAGGATGACCTCGTACGTTTCCACCTCCCTCATCTCAGAATACGTGCCTGTCCTTTTAAAGGGTCAAAGACTTCAGTAGAGCTCACCCCTACTATTGTGTATGTATTTTATTTTTAGCACCATCTCCTGGAACCTGGTGGCAAGTTACTATGAAGACCTCTCATTCGGACGGGATGGGCTGATGACCGCCGAGGAGCCCTGGAGTGGGAACTATGTGGTGGAATCCCCCATATGGATAACAGGTGTGAAACGGATTTATCTGTTTTTGTTTGTTTGTTTGTTTGTTTGTTTAGTTTTCTTTTCACATTTATTCTCCTAGTCTGTATTTAATGTTACAGCATGAATATTTGTATATTTATTTATTTGTTTTATTACATTACAGCTCACACCACCCAGTTTGCAAAGCCAGGTTGGAGGTATCTAGAGACCGTCGGAAACCTAACACATGGTGGAAGCTATGTTTCTCTGACAGACGGGAAAGGGAACCTTACAGTCGTCATAGAAACTATGGTAAGTGTGTGGTGAGATGTGCAATACCTGTCTGCCTTAAACCAGAGCACAATCACACAATCAGGGGGTCAGAATTATCACTGTTTGTTACTGTTTTCCAGACGCATGATCACTCCATATGCGTTCGACCTCCACTGCCACCTTACAAGGTGTTCCCTCAAAATGCAACATTCCATCTCAAGGGCTCTTTCGTAAGTCAGGTCTTCCCAGTCGTCTTCAGATCTAAATGCTGGCCTGGGGCCGTATTCACAAAGAATTTTAAGGCTAAAAGTAGCTCCTAAGTGGCGAATTTAGGAGCAACTCCTAAAAATAATGGACATGTCACTCCTAACTTTAAGACTCCTAATTTTTTTCACTGAAAGTAATTCACGAAGCATTTTAGACCTAAAAGTAGCACCTAAGTCTGGGACAGCTTAAAAGAAGTCGAGAGGACTCCTAACTCACTAAGACCTATTCACAAACACCTTTTTGTGGCATTTCGCGTCGCGATGTTTTGAAATCCTTTGTGGCTACAGGAGCTTCCAATCGCGAGGGAACAATTTTGCATTGTAGGCATAAGGGATGCAATAACGCCACCAACAACCAAAACTACTCATTGTCAACATGTAAATGAAATGTAACGTCTCTTTGTGAATTAAATTAAAATGTTCTCCTCTTTGCAAACGTAGGCATAGGCTATGGTGACAGATTAATTTAATAATGTTGCAAAGATACTGCATCAATCTGTATGTTTCATTAGGTTAGGCTATTTGTTTTGCCTTACTCTTTATTCATTTAGGCTAGGCCTTTTTATTCAGTTATTCATCATCTTCCATCCTTCGCACTACTTGTGTAGCGCACGCATTCTCAGACCTGTCACCTGTCACTCATCATCGTAAGGGAGGTGTTTGGAATCATTCCCGCGTTACAATAATCAGCCAATCAAGGTGGCCACTTCAATCAAGCTCGTGCATGAGTAATGACGTCATCCATAGCAACGAAGACTCACTCTTAGTTTAGGAGTTGTCATTTTTCCTTACTAAGAGTAGGTCTGAAAGGCTTTGTGAATAACCTTTAAGAGAAAACTCCTAGCTAAAATCTTTTAGTGCGATTTAGGAGTACTCCTAGTGGTAAGATAAAAGGCTTTGTGAATACGGCCCCTGATCTGTTCACAGATCAAACACTGAATATGATCTGTGTTCACTCACCTTAGGCAACAGTCTCTGAGCTTCAGTTATGGTACTCCAAATTTGACTTTGCAAACTCAAAGTCTACCCTCTTCAAGAAACTACAGACTGTCAAGGTAAACATTTGTTTTTGACTGTGTAATCACATACACAGTCAATATGTATTTGATATAGAATGGTCTTCTATTGTCAAACTTTGCAATCATTCTGTATTTGTGTGCGTCTACGTATAGGTATGTTTGGAAAACCTGAAATGTAACCCAATCTGCTGAATCTTCCACAGGTTTTTGATGGATTCTTCACCTTGAGCTTAGGTGTTGATGAAGTTTACACCTTAACTACGATCACAACTGGACAGAAGGGCCGCTACACGGACCCACCCAATTCATCCCCATTCCCTAAGAAGTATCTTGAGGACTTTGATGTCCGTAAGGCCCCTCTACTGAACCATATTCACTTCAGACATGTTTGACTTGTCCTCTCGGAAACTAGCCGACAAAATTGAAATAAAAGTTATTAGTACATGCCTCTCCTGACAGGATGAAAGAGGAAAAATATATACTTATTAGATGTGTGTATTCCATTATTAAATAGCCTTGCTCTGTCCTCTATAGGGAATCCTTCCTTTGATGAGGCTCCTAACTTTGCCGACCAGACTGGTGTGTTTGAGTACTTCCAAAATCTGACTGACCCAGGAGCTCATGTCTTCACACTACGACAGATTGTCACTCAGCGCCCAATAGCCTGGGCAAATGACGCAGATCAAACCATCAGCATTGTCGGAGATCATAGCTGGTATGTTGACTCAGCTTTATGATCAGAAACATACTGTGACTGGAGACAATTGTGAATTTGTTAACCTGTAGTTAGATTAGAGTTATAAATATTGCCCCAAGACTACCAGGGGATTTACTAAAGTTGCAGGGGAGAGCTAACCTGACCCTAGCCAGATGAATTTCGTTCCGCTTAGCTCCGCCTAGCTTCACTCCCATCCATCTGGGACCTCTTCCATTGAGAGTGATTTCTGCAACTGACTTTATGGTTCAGCCAATCAGGACGCAGGGCGGGAGTTTCATAGATGTGACATAGCGTAGAAGCGACTGTGAGACTGTTATTAGCGTCACGGGTTGGCTTCGATGTGAGTGGTTGAAGTAGCACGTCAATAGATGACGGACAAGTGGCTTATTCAATCATATGCAAGCATTTTTTGATTAGGCCCAGCCTTCTGAAGCAACACTTCAATGGATCGGTTCCAGATGGATGAGTGGAGCTAGGCGGAGCGAAATTCATCTGGCTAGGGTCAGGTTAGGGGATAGCTAGCCTGGGTAAAAACAGATGAACCTATTAGCAATTAGCCCTGCAGATATGTCTAGAACCGCCAAAAACCCTGGAAAAAAATCTTAACGTACCAATTTACGTTTATGTTTATGGAATTTGGCAGATGCTTTTGTCCAAAGTGATGTACAAAATATAACAATACAACAGTTAAATTTAACAGTAAACTGTTTTAAAAGGTTGGTAAGACTACAATAAGGTCAATACAATTTCAATGCTCAATAATGGAAATAAACAAATACCATAGATAGATAGATAGATAGATAGATACTTTATTGATCCCCAAGGGGAAATTCAAGAAATGTAACTATACAAACCATAACTCCTAAGAACCACTTAATTAATGAAGTGTAGGCTGAACAGATATGCCTTTAGACCCTTCTTGAAAGACCCAAAGCTATCGCAGGAACACTGCTCATTGCACCACTGAGGAAAACGGCTCCTACACACAGCTGCGTGCGTTGCAGTGCTGGAGATGCATCCCATTCACTTTACATAGGCTCATGTCATCCGTTACCGAACTGAATTGTGGGTCCTTTGCGTCGCGATTCCCCCGTCGCTCGCGTTGAGAAGTTCAGCTGTTGCTGCACCGACAGACGGCACAGGCCAATCAGGCCAATCAACGGACGGCACCAACCAATCAATTTACGGTTATACTTCAAGTCATTTGCATAGCTACCGTCGGGAACACCCACTGGCATGCGTTGACAGAACGCAACTGTGTGTAGAGGCCGAAAGAGTCTTGAATTTGACCCAGCGTTTATGGCTGGTTGATATCCACTGCTGGTTATACCCCTTAGAAATCGGAAGTGGATGTATCTAAGCCAGCATTTCTTGCATGAACAGTAATTTTCTACTCTCCCCAAACCTCCTGCAGTGTTGGTTCATTAAGGATAAGTGTTTTATTATGTATAAACAATGTATTTTATGGAATGCAATCTTTATGTACTTCCTGTGTGATGATGATGGGTATCGTCACTGATTTTCAGGAGAGATTTGACTGTCACCTGTGACGTCTTAATTGAAACCGTGAACACAGGAGGTGTGTTCATTGCTGCTAGAGTGGACAAGGGAGGCGAGTCTGTCAGGAAGGCTATGGGAGTCTTCTTCTGGGTGTTTGCCAACGGCACTTACAGCGTGACCAATGATATTGGTAAGTGACATACTTCAGTGAATTGATTAAAAAAAAAAAAAAAAAATCACAAACTGACTTAACAACATGTATCGTTTGTCATTGTTGTGAAATTTGTTTATTTGAAGATGGGAAGATGGTGCGAGCAGAGGGCTTATCAGGAACAAGAGCAGGCAAATGGTACACCCTGACCCTCACAGTCGAGGTAATGGTCAACAATAAAAACTGAGGTATGCTTGCCGTTTCTACCCTGTTCATAAACTGTTGGTTAAGTATAAATGTTTTCTTATGTTTGTCTGCAGGGACAATATGCTTATGGAATGCTGGATGGATACCCACTGTGGAAGAATGCCGTAATTCTAAACCCAAAGAATGGATGGGCTGCCATTGGAACATACTCTTTTGAATATGCCCAGTTTGATAACTTCCAAGTGCTGGCAGATTGAATAGCCTAGCTGTTCTTCACAAAAACTCTGTGTACATTCCAGTTCCCAAGCACATAATTGTGAGCGCTGTCTTGTTAAACATATCATTCCATGGTTGGGTTGAATGTTGAATGTGTTTCATTCCTGAAGATTCTCTGGTCCCCTAACAGATCACAGGGGCAATTTTATTCAGGTGTAGTTGAATGTACTTCTCAAAGTATTTGTGACTTACATTTAAAATAACAATAGATTAAATGAATGTGAAATCTAAAAATCAAGGGGAAATGTTTACTATTTTATTTAGATTGGAATTATGAAAGGGTTCAAGGCTTCCTAGACCATGCTGTGCCAGTGTTAATGGATCCCTTGCCATTTCACTTTTATTCATGCGTGCCTACAAATGATTCTGTTTTTTGGAATAAATTTGGAATAAACGACCGTCTCAGTTCTTTGATGCGCGTGGTCTTTAGTAGGCCTAGCCTTGACAACAGTGTCGCTTCTGCATAGCAACGGAAAACCATGGCCGACAACAAGGGGGCAGTTGCAACGCGCACAAAACGAATATTTGTAAACAACGTTGATTCGTATTCATCAAAGAACATCGCAAAGGTAATGACCATAAATTGTGATCTCAAAATATTGGCATTTGATTTTTTTCTGTATAATATGAGTTTCTTATTGTTCGTGATGGGGTAGATTCTTTCGGCCTGTGTCCCTGGCGAGTCGTTGGGAGAGAATGAAGAGGAAGAGGAGGCCAGTAGTCTCGCTAATGGTAAAATCTCAACGTCACAACGAACCTTTCAGATTGTCGGGACTGTAGCGAACACAGGCGGAGAAAAGCAAAGTTTTACAGTAGAAGAATATTCCGTAAGTTTGTAACACCCTGGTATCTTGTTTAGCCTACATAGTACGCACATGCACACATTTTCTAGTTCTGAGATCCTGGGGTTAAAGGTGACGCCAATTGAATATTAGGGGTTTGCACGTCGTGTCATCAGATCTGGACATGGCCATATTGGAGATACTTGCCTAGAAAGCATTAGGCACTGAAGTAAATCCCTAACATCGTCAAGGAAAATGGTTAATTATTGCCGTGTTTTATGTTGTACCAATAGGTCAGACTGAGAAAAACATCTGGTGTAGGTATCGACTTCCAAAAGTTATTAAAAAAAAACAGGGAGAAGGGACAATAATGCCAGAAGTTATCAGAGGAAGGGGGGCGCTTGTGGTTGAACTTGGTACTTCGTCTCCCTCACCCAACTCCTATGGATCTGCGCTGCCAATAATCCGTAATTTCTCGAAATATCTCGCCTTTTCTTGTGGTCCAAGTCCTGCCCTATATGCCTTTGCATCTTAGACGCATTTTGATGAGCTTTTCTGTTGTTTAGACACGGCTACAATCACGTAAGATATCCAAAGTACATAATACTCCATTGTACTTCATTCACTGAGTATCGCCAATATGGCCGCGCGTGCTGGGTTACCATAGTTACCGGCCAGAACGTGACGTAGGTGCAAACCCCTAATTGATGATAAGGTTGTGGAAGATAAATATCAAAAATTATATATATATATATATATATAAGGGTGGAATAGGCCTAACATTATGGGTGTCAGTATTTAAGAGTAAACAGATACGCCCACACCAAAAATGGACAAAAAGATGTAATGCTCCCTTTGTTTTTTTCATTATAGTCAGATAACAGAGATGAACTTTATCAACGTCTGCTGGACTGTGATGTTATTGTGTATAACATTACAGAGGACGCTAATGAACTAGATGAGGCAACATGGGCCATCACAAGTAGGTGGATAAATCAAATAAATTTTGTTATAGAAGGTCTGAAGAATTTCTACTTATCTACCAGTTATCTACTTTATTCTTGATTTAGCTTAATGTTAAACTGTTTCACACACTGTTGTCAAGCACTCAATGTTGTGTTTTCACTTTGTATTGTCAACAGCCCTTCATACTTACATTGAGCACTTAGGAGTTCCAAAGACCTTCATTCTGGTGACACCACTAATGGCATGGGCCTTGACCAAATCCTCAGATCCGGTCAGTAACTTCATAAGCTGCACAGACTCAGTGATGACAAAACATCAACATAAAGTTCAGTTGTGACAATGTTTTCTTCAGGATGACCCTGACGTTGCGCTGACCGAGGATGATTTCAGGAGACGAAGGCCACATCCAAACTACAAAGAATTTTCCGTCGTAGAGAAAAATGTGCTCAAGTTGGGTAGGACTGTAAGTGGAGGCTACCCACTTCATAAATTGCAGATTTAAGATTGAAGCTATTGATAAATGAAAATTGAAGTGCATTTTTCCCCAGCAAATCATGTACTTCTGTTCACTTGTCTTTCATTCCCAAAAAAATACTTTAAGAAAAAATCTCGGCTGTCCACATATGTGGTGACCTCAGCACTGCAGTATGGCATGGGAGAGGGCATTTTCCACCCCTTTTTCAAGGTACCGTAACACTGTCTTTAATGTAGATCTGTAGAATAACATGGATCATGTGCAAAGTCTAATTTGTCGCAATTTGATATGTTTTAAAACTTCACCACTAGATGGCGTGGCTTGGACAAGTGGAGAAAATTCCCATTTATGGGGCTGGTACAAACGTCGTCCCCACCATTCACGTCAGTGACTTAGCAGGGTATGCCGTTTTGTCCTGTCAAGATGTTGTGTAAATTGTATGCACAACACATAACATTGTCTTCTTGTATGCATAGTTGAAGAATTACAATACATATATTTCTTAAATTTAAGGGTGATTCAAAACATCATTGATCACAAGCCGAAAGAACATTTCTTTTTTGCCGTGGATGACTCCAACAATACATTGGAGGAAATTATAAGAGTAAGACATTTTAAATACCCCACCAGGGGAAATGAAAATAAAGACTGTGTTGCTTTACTGGAATCAACATATTGGGATGTTTTTCATTTATCTCATACAAGGCGATCAGCCTCAGCCTTGGTACAGGGGAAACTGAACTGCTCTCAAAGGAAGCAGCTTTACAAGCAAAAGTGTTAACGGTATGTGTAGTGTACTGGGACTCACGGCCCTCTTGGGGTCAAGTTTGTTTGTTTGTTTGTGTGTGTGTGTGTGTGTGTGTGTGTGCATGCATGCATGTATGCTACGGGATTCTCTGGAACCGATTTTGCCTAATTTATTTGGGTATTTTTTTCATCTTCTGTCTTAACAGCTGGCAGAGCTTGATTATTTAACTGTCAATCTTCGGGTTGATGGCTTTTCCGTGAAAAATACTCTCAATGTGCAGTGGGTGTGTGAAACTGGATTTGTGGAAAACCTAGGTCGTGTCATTGCTGAGTACAAGCACACAAGAAAGTTACTGGTAAGTTGTCTGGTGTGGAATGGATGTAGTTTTATCTGAACGATTCACTGATGGTAACATAAGGGCTACAGTATTGATACATTCTTGCAAATCCTCCTGCTGTCATGCAGCCAATCAAAATGTGCCTTCTTGGACCACCTGCTGTTGGAAAAAGCTCTGTGGCTGAAAAGCTAAGCAAAGTTTACCAAATTCATCACATTAACGTAAAGGCCATATTTGATGAAAAGATTAAATCTTTGGTAAGAAATTTGATAACAAATACAACATATTAAAAGGCATAGAGGAATTTCATATCTTTTTCATGTGTTTCTTGTTGAATAGAAGTGCATTTTTTGCAGTTAATCTACAGCTAACAAACATTAACCCAACTTTTTCTTTCAGTATCCAGTGGATGAAAATGATACTAACACCACAAAACCTCCTGGTGAGAGAATTATAGCAGAGAGTTCTTGTAAAGTTGTTTGATGTCAAGCTTTAATGCTAAATGCTTATATAGTAAAGGCATAATTGTCAATGATAATTTTGTTCTACTATGAATTCTGGTGTGTGTGTGTGTGTGTGTGTGTGTGTGTGTGTGTGTGTGTGTGTGTGTGTGTGTGTGTGCGTGCGTGCGTGTGTGCGTGCGCACACACGCAAATATGTATATGCATGTATGTATGAAATGGGGAGGTACACATCCACACTTTATTTAGGAAAAAAACCTAATACACCATTAGTATTCATATTTTATGTAGCAAAAACTTCTTGAATTTCCCCTAGGGATCAATAAAGTATCTATCTATCTATCTATCTATCTAGCAGTTAAGTAGCAAAAGGTACAGGATATTAAACTGTAAGACAAATATATACAACGTCTCTGTGGTCCTGCTATCAGTCAAGCTACACCACAGTAAGAAATAGGTGTGTATGTGTGTGTTCAGTGTATGATGGAAATATATGATTTAAGAAAAGGTGGGGGACTGTATTGTTTGTCTATCGAGTGCCCAAAACAAATGTATTAATTTGGAGACTGTGAAGCCTACCTACCTACATTTATCTGCTTACAGAGTTGGATGAACAGACTAGGCATAGCCTCGTCAGAGAGAGGCTGAATTCAATGCCATGTCGAAACCACGGGTTTGTGCTTGATGGCTTCCCCAACACTTACTCTGAAGCTAAAGACTTTTTTTACAGTGGTACTCTGTTCTTGTTTAACTCTTCACACAGTACCAACATATTGTCCAAATGGCCTTTGTTGCATTTATGTTGAAATGAATCTCTATCTTTCCTCATCAAATTCTGAAATGAAATTTAGATGATTTTTCTATGGGATTGGAGGCGCACGGGCCAGGACTGAACTCAATTGATGCAAACATTATGCCAGGTCAGTCTACATAAATTACAGATGGGGGCAGCCGTGGCCTACTGGTTAGCGCTTCGGACTTGTAACCGGAGGGTTGCCGGTTCACTAATTTCGGATTGGGATAAATGCAGAGACCAAATTTCCCTCACGGGATCAAAAGAGTATATATACTTATACTTATACTTACTTATACTTAGATAACTGCATGCACAGGTTGCACTACGTAGTGCCACCAGCTTTCTGAATCATCCTCTTGTATCCATTGCAGACTATATTTTCTCACTTGATGCCACTGATGAGTTTCTGAAGGAGCGAGTCCTCAATCTGCCCGAGAGAGCTGCGGTGAAAATGGGCTACACTCAGGACAAGTTCCTCGCCAGCCTGATGGCATTCAGAGAGGCCAACGTTGAAGACCAGACAGTACTCAACTACTTTGATGAGCAGGAAATCCACCCAGAAAGCATAGGTGATTGACACACAAAACGAGATGCATACAATACAAACATATAGTCAGTGAAAGTCAAGTCATTTAAAGGGGAACTTGGCAACTATTTCAACATAATAAACCCGTTTAGAAATCATTTGGATGGTTAAATGACCTGTTCCGGTGAAAATGGTGATTTTCCCCCGCTGCCCCTAGCGTTCCCAGGTGGAAAACCAACCTTGCAACATTGAGACTACCGTCCCGGAAAGAGAAGTGAGAAACAAGAAACTCGTTTTAAATCGTGTTTCTTACCTTGTAACATCCACATTGTTCTGCCGAACTTATGCTAACCGTTTCGCTAGCTTGTAAACAAATCCATGTACTTTATTGTTACCTTTTTCCACAGTTTGAAATAGCATAATGCACAATTTCTCCAGCAGAGGGGGAAATATAGCTAATCCTGCCAGCTAATCCAGTTTCTCTTTTAAATTCTGTAGCATATTCTAAAACAATGGAAATTGACATTAAGGCCTTTGCCTAATCCCCCACATTAGCTAGACAGCGACAAAGCAGCAGGCTGCCATTCATTTTTAATGGTAGTGGCCTTATATTTTGCAATAACTAGCGAGAAATATGAACTATTAAATCAGAAAAGTCAGGTTTTGTAACCAAAAAATACATCTGAAGTCCTGTACGATCTATCTGTCAGCCACCTAGCACATAGAAATCGGTAGTCATCAATCACCAGCGAAGCACAGCTTTGTTTACGGCCCACTCTACGGCAAGTTGGTGGAGTTGTCGCTGTCTTTTGTAGCTAATGTGACTAGGGTAGGAGGTGATTCACAATTGATATGAAAAGACCAGCAATGCTATCAAATGAATCTCTAGTAGCATGGTCATGTTGTGGTTTTAAGTCTGTTGATTTAAAAAAATTTTTTTTTTTAAAGAAATCAATGATTCAAATGACCGAGACAACCTGGCGGCCGTCGAGCGAATCACCACCATAATCGGGGCACCCAATAACTATAGGCTGACGCCTGAGGAACAGAAAGCAGCGGAGCTCAAAGCCGATCTCCTGAGGCAGGAGAAGCTACAGCAGGAGGCTACTGAGAAGGAGCGCATGGAGGCAGAGCAGGCAGCCAGGCTGGCTATCGAGCTGGAGAAATGGGTGAGTGTGTGAGAGATGACCTCCATGCACAAGGAATAAGCGACACTATCTTATGAATGTTCAGATTCTTGAATCAAAACCGCTTTTTGTTCTGTATTTGCATTCATTTTGCTTGATTTTGTGTGTTTGTTTTCATGGTGTAGCCCACTCATATTTGCAGTAGTAGAAGTGCACTGATATAATGTAAATGTAATATATTATGTTTTTTTTAAACGTTTTCTTCTGGTGCCCGTACAGAAACGACACGTGGCTGAGGTGAAAAAGCAGGAGACCGAGCTTCTGGAAGCCCACTCCTTTCCCCTGCGAAACTACCTGATGAAGTACGTCATGCCGACTGTCTCTCAGGGGTTGCTGGAGAGTTGCAAAGCCAAGGCAGATGATCCGGTGGATTTCCTGGTAATTTTTTCCTGTTTTTTCCCCTTTGTACAGTATGCGGCTCTTCAGTATTGGAATGCTTTCCTCTGTTTCTGATGTGCCATGTTTACTGTTGTGTGCTTGTGTTCCAGGCTGAATACCTCCTGAGGAACAGTTTGGAAGATGACTGATCCATTGTTGCGTTGACATTTTGGATAATAAGATTATATTAAAAAGTGTTTTATTGACTTGGGCAATGTTTGTGTATATTGAATAAATGTTCTTTATTTCTTCCAAGTTTCTAGTTTCTTTTTGTAGGCTAGTTGTTTGAGAGATTGCATTGTGCATCATTTTACAGTGAGTGCTGGGTCTGCTATTCAATCAAAGGTTGCTTATAGGCATTAAAGGTTGCTTATAGTGTTGCATTTTTTCACCTCTGTTTCTGCAGATGAAAAACTGAATGATGGATAACATGCTGATACTGAGTTGCAAATGAATAAGTGAATGGCATGAGAATGGCCTGTCTATGGTGGGATCATGTAACATACTGTAACAATTGCTTGATAGGTATTATATACTGTAGGCCCCCTATCTTGCACCCGGCGCAAGGTGGCGCAAAGCTTATTCTTATCTTACACCCAGTCAGTGGCAGATTTCTTTTTTTACTTTTATTAAACCTGCCACCCTTGAGGTGGCACAGTGGTGTCAATCTAACAGCTTGACACTGAATATCAATAAAACCAAGGAAATGGTAGTGGATTACAGAAGGAAGCAGCAGAACTACAGTTACACCCCACTAATGATCAGCGGGCAACCTGTAGAGAGAGTCACAAGTTTTAAATACCTTGGTGTCCACATTACTGAAGACTTAACATGGACTGTTAACACTCAATATGTTCTGAAGAAGTCCAGACAACGACTCTACTTCCTTCGTCATCTAAGGAAATTCAAAGTTTCTACATCCATCATGAAGGCCTTCTACACTTCAGCGGTTGAGTGTTCTAACTGGTAGCATCATCACCTGGTATGGGAACTCCACAGTTAGAGATTGTAGTACTCTGCAGAGAGTAGTGCGCTCAGCTGAACGTACTATAAGAACTCAACTCCCTGCTCTACAAGATATCTATTCCAGAAGAGTACTCCTAAGAGCCCAAAAGATCCTGAATGACTCTTCTCATCCTAACAATGGATTATTCCTACGCTGAAATCAAGAAGACGCCTATGTAGTCACAAAGCCAGAACTGAGAGACTCCGGAGAAGTTTTTATCCCCAGGCCATCCGAACTCTGAACTCACACTATACTGACTTTGCACACATTCACTCCTCAGCACTATCAAACATTTCCCAACTCTGAATTCACACTATACTGAATTTGCACTCATTCACTCCTCAGCACATCCCCCCCCCCCCCCCCACACACACACCTACATGACTTAGCACTTTTACATCCCTCTCCCTATGCTACAGACCTTTTATTTATTTTCTTATTTCATCACACGTCAAAACACACACACACACACACATATCTGACTTTCTCCAACTTTTCTCCAACTCCAACACACACTTACATCATCACTGTCATCACCTCACATACATACTTCTCCAACTCCAGCACACTGCTTGCTACAGTAAGCCTCCTCTACATACTTGCTGCACACTGCCCCCCCCCCCCCCCCCTCCCTACATACACAGCACATTGTCTTCAGGATCTTCTCCAACACACATCCTCTACATACATACAGCACACTGCCCCCACCTACCCACACACACACACACAGTCACTGCTCCACTCCCCTCCTGCCCACACACACATCTTCACTGTCATCACTCACATACATCATACATACAGTACTCTGCAATAGTAAGTCCCTTCACCATACTTGCAGTACACTGCCCCCGCCCTCTCCCCTACCTACACAGCACATTATTTCATCAGGAAGCTTCTCCAACACGCATCCCCAACATACTTACAGCACACTGCCCCCCCACCCCAATACACAGCACATTGTCTCATGAGGAAGCTTCTCCAACACACATATTGCACACTGCCCTCTCCCCACATACACAGCACACTATCCCATCTCCCCTGTCATCCCCCCAACACACGCACCAAGACCCCTGGCAGTTGGGTTAGCCACTTGAGCCGCCCCCATAAATGCACAAATAGGCTGACACCAGACATAATTTTACTGCATTTCTTACTTCCAGTAACTATATGCATGTGACAATAAACTTCCTTGTACCCAGGGGTGTGGCAATTAAAGACATAAGGTGTGGTCAGGCGCATGATCCAAAAATCACTTTCTTACACCTTATATAAATCATTACGCCACTGATCAAGAAAAACCTGGTCTATAGTGAAAGGCGCATATTAAGCACTGTCATGAGAAGATGTGCATGAAGATGCACTGTCATGAGATGTAAGCAGCCACTCCTTTGCAGAGTAAATATCCTTGAACATTATTGGGGTAAGTGTTGCTTTTTTCAGGATATGTTTTTGATAGTAACCTTGTCAGTCAAAAGTGAAAGTAATTCATCAATCAATCATCATCAACCTTTTATTCAGGGAGAAATTGACTGAGCATCAAGCTCTTTTACAGCAATGCCCTGAGTTACAAAACATGCAACAACAATAATCAAAATCACAAAACAAGAACAATAAAAATATATAAAAGCCAAGTGAAAAAGATAAATAATAAAAATAATATAATAATAATAATATAAAAGGTCTAAATATTAGTCAAAGCAAGAACATTGAACAACAGCTATATCATCAATCATACCCTTGAATTGGTCTAGTGACACATCTATCTAATTTTAATAATTCTTGCAATTTGTTCCATTTATTAGATGGAAAACAATTGCCAAAAATTGCTAATTTGCCAAATTCAGATTTAATGGACTGTGTAGAACTCTGTTTTGTCGTTGACTATGAGACCATGGTGAAGTTAGTTTCACTTTGCCAATGATTTCAAATGATAGACGAGAGCAGATGCGTGTAGGCTATAGCTTCTCTGCTAGGCACAAACAGATTTTAGTAAAACATGTTTTAGTGGAATAGCCTACCTGTTCCATATGGTCTCATGTGCAAGCAGATTCCTTCAAATGCGCTGCTCATGTTCAAAATACCAATGCACTGTTTGAAGTTGCGCTGATGTCATTCTCAATGGTTTAAACTAAAGGATGTTACACCCAAAAACACACCCATGACTGATTAAGAAACAATAACAACCTTTTTGCACCATTAAATTAGTGTGGACTGGCCACACCTTTAATGTCTATAAACTTTACGCCTCTGATCATCCTAATGATTGTCAAAATAGAGCCCATCATCACTAATGCACCACACATTTCTTAGGCTACGTTGTTCATGGTAGCCTGGCCACGCCCGCCTATATGTCCTTTCAGTGAAGCGAATAATCGGGTTCGCTACACATTTACCATTTACACGTTGTTGAGACATCCCAAAAAAAAAACAATGTTGCGTGACCACTTCCTGTTTTACGATGGTGATAGTTAGCTTCTGAACTGAAAGTGAAAGTTGGTGAATTGACCTACACATTATGACTATGGCGAGGCTAACTCTGTGTAACTTTAAAGTAGGCTAACTTAAATCACAATGGCTTTCATTGTTTATGCTCTTCTCCCCGTGCTTTTCACAGGTAGACTTTTTTGGTTGTGTGCGTGTTTTTCGTGACTAACTGCAGCCTTCTCGTCGATGTTGCTTGTGTCGTAATGTTTTTCCATTTGCTTTTGCAGCTGTCGTCTCACAATCTGTTGATGATGTTCGATCATGTCAGTTTAGAGACGAACAAGTTCATATTGCTGAGGAAGTAGTCATAGGGCAAAAGATGAAAGTAAATGAAACAAAATATCAACTTCGAGATGCTGGACTGCAGTTTGGCCAGCCCGGAGACAGTCCTTTGCATTCGGAGTTAATAACCTTCCTTGTCACAGGTAATTTAATCCGTTCAACAGGAAGTGTCCTCGTTTTAATGCGTGCACTGCGCCAAATGACAAATCTCTTTATGGGTCTCAGCATCTAAGGTGAACGTGCGACGGTACTTTAAAGGTGGATTGGACACTCTTCAATGCGAGTTGCACAGGCAACCGCATGGGCGGGATGCCGGTGCGCTGGCCCAGTTTGGGAGCCCAGGAGCACGACAACTGGTTTACCTGCACACTGCGCCACACCGAGGGACTATTTGTTATCACATACTTCCTCAGCCATAGTCCCAGTGTTCCCAATGTTGTGCAACCAGACTTCCAACAGTGGGTTCCAGTTGCAGATAGAGACACAATCACCACCACAGGTCAGTGTCACACCACCATATGTACAGTAATAAGTGTAATTGATCATGGCTAATTGATTAGGCTACTCTGACAGATAACTCTCTTCACATTTCTCTACTTTTGTGGGAAGCTGTAATGATGGTGTTGAGCCACACCCCCTCTGTGGAGGTCGGCCTGATGAAGGAGCAGACCCTGAACTGAGAGTTCGCTGTAGACCACAAGTCAGCCCACCTCACTGTGGAGTGGCACCTGCAGCGCAAAGGCCACCGCTCCAAGCTCTTCAGCTACTCCAGCCACACGGGCCAGAGTGAGGGCAGTGGTATGTCTGTGAAGGCCATTGCTAAGGGAGACGCGTCTCTCAAGATCCCCCTCACAAGGGAAACCAGTGAGGGCACCTACGTCTGCTCTGTGCATGTACCCCCAATCTCCAGCAGTCACAGCATGGCCCTGCAGCTCATGGGTGAGAAAGAAAAATAACTCAAAAAGATGTAATGAACAATTAAAGGTATAGTTCTATTTTATATATAGTTCTATTCAAAACATCTTCTATCTAATTCATCTAATTCATTCCACAATCTATCCAGTGTGTGTGCTAAAAATACTGTGGCGTTTGTATTCAGTTACAGGCTCTGGAAAAGTGGAACAACGTTGCTTTGACCGAGTCATACACTCAGGGTTCCCAGGGGTCATGGAATTTCTGGAATATCATGGAATTTTGGAAAGTCTATTCCAGACATGGAAAGTCAGGGAATTTTATTATTTTGGGGGCAAAGTCATGGAATATCAGGGAACTTTGAATTCAGAATTGGTGTATATCTGGTTATTAGCTTTACTGCTTGCTTGAGTGCTGTAGTTGTGGTTAGCCCAACTTTGTTCATTCAATACCCATTTATTTATCTCTCGCTCTAAAGAAAGTAAAAAAATTCTTGAACGCTACACGACTGTTCTAAAATCCTGTACCCTTCATTATAAAGTAGGTCATGGAAATGCAGTTTTTTTGTCATGGAAAGTCAGGGAAAAGTCTTAGAATTTTATATTTCACTTAGAGTGGGAACTAGGATTAAGTAAGTAAGTATAAGTATAAGTATATACTCTTTTGATCCCGTGAGGGAAATTTGGTCTCTGCATTTATCCCAATCCGTGAATTAGTGAAACACACTTAGCACACAGTGAGGTGAAGCACACACTAATCCCGGCGCAGTGAGCTGCCTGCAACAACAGCGGCGCTCGGGGAGCAGTGAGGGGTTAGGTGCCTTGCTCAAGGGCACTTCAGCCATGCCTACTGGTCGGGGTTCGAACCGGCAACCCTCCAGGCTACAAGTCCGAAGCGCTAACCAGTAGGCCACGGCTGCCCCTAGGTTGCAAAGGGGCGGAAAATTTCCAGTAAATTTCCGGAAACTTTCCGGAAACTTACCATGGGAAGTTAAGCTGGGGAATTTTGGAAATACTCCAAATTGGAAACTTTCATGGAATTAAGGGAAATTATGGGAATTAACTGGAAATTTTTGGGTAAAACATACAAACTGTTTCATATACATACATTAACATTTTGTTTCGTAATAAGCAATATGATTTGTATGTTCATATTTTCGCTTAGCTTAGCATACAAAGCTAGCTAGCATGCTAGCGGGAATCTCTGCCATTCTCTGCCTATGGTTTACTAGCGTGCTAAACTAGCCACACTGAACTGCCCAAGATACACAACACCACTCAACAACAAAATCCGATTGGTTGGAACATTTTTTCCCCATGCATATGAACGCACCATAGGTTTCCTTTATGTCTAGCAGCCTATGCCAATTGCTGTGGGCATGTGATTGACATATGTGCAGGGTAGAAATTTGACTGAAATTGCATTAAATCAGGTTCTTTTAACTAATATTAGACTGCGAGATGGGGTTTTGTCCACTACATTTAAGTTCCCTGTAGACTAACTTGCCATATTAAAAATTCCCAGTTTATTCCCATTAATTCCCGTTTATTCCTGTTAATTCCCATATATTCCCGTTAATTCCCATGGAAAGTATACAATTTTGAAAATTCCAGGAATTTTGCAACCCTGTACACTCTATCAGCCATTAAAAATGTACTGTAACGGTGGCGAGCCCCAGGTACTGCAATTCAGGCGCCAGACAGGCCTAAAATCCTGCCACTTAACTGGGGCAGTTCGCTTTCTCACGGTCTTTGTTTTTAGAAGTTTAACACAAAAATGTCCATCAAAACAATATGCACAAGACATGTCAGCGGCTACAGACCCTTTTAAATAGTTTACACATCTGTCACATGATAAACCTATTTGGAACTCAACGTAACCGTAATCTACATACCACGAACATATACAAATCAGACAAAACAAACAAACAAAATATGTCCGTGTATGAGTGTATGTATGCGTGTATGTGTTTGTTGAATGCGTAATTGGCGATTGGAGATTGACGTGCGTTGGTCGAGCAAGAGGGTAAGAAAGTGAGAGAAAGTACCTGGCGAGCGAGTTGGTTTGATTGTGCGTTTCCTCGTTGATGTATGCAATTGCGCTGCGTTAGAAAAGGTGATCCTGTCCAGGTCCACAGGGATATGTAATATGCCCGAGACGATAGGTTCCTTTTCGATTTCTCCCGTGATGGAATTAGGCTAACTTTGATCCGAGGGTCGTTTAGATGATGCAGGTATCCAAAACAAACATAATCCCACGAATCCACGAATGAAGACGAGGCAGACGATTCACGGATTCTAACGACAAGTAAATACTAACTCGACTTGAAACCGCTTATTTACGTTAAGCACAATAGGCTACTTATTTCTCCAGGCTCGCGTACATTTCACAACTCTGTTCTGGGGCCTCATTACAGAAACTTCCTAACTCTGAAATCCTATCTTATCTCAGTTTAGGATAGCATTTAGGATTTTTGGTATTACAGAAGCATGTTTCCTAACTGCATTTAGGAAAAAGGCCTATCTTAACTTATAGGAATTTGGCCATTACAGAACCATCCTAACTCAAGCATTTCCTAACTTAGGAATCCTAACTTAGGATGGCACATACCCTGTCCTAAATTCAAAATAACTGCCAAAACTGACTGCAACAGTCTTGTTGAGTTGTTGCCTATGACAAGATGATGGACATGACAGTTAGGGACACCATAAAGCATATTTCACTAAATAAGTGAAAACTTAAAAATGTAGCCTAACATTTATAACAAATAAATATTCATAATTATAACAGAATATTAGACTATTACCGGTATTTATTATTATAAATATGTTTTGTTTTTTTTTCATCTTTTTATCCTGTTCATCAAATGAATCAATATTGACACACTCTCTTTCTTCCTACATAGGCCTATTTCTCTCTCATATTATGGTTTGTCCATCTTGAGCAAACTGTCTTTAGAACACCATCTTTGCAACCTGACATTCTAATCATAGATACAGGCAGTCTTTTATACATTCTAATCATAGAAACAGGCATGACAGGATGATTGCCGATTTAAAAATTGAACTGACAGTTACAGTTAGGATTTCTTAAGATAAGATAGGAGGTCTGAGATAAGCTAGGACACAGCCTTGAGTTTAGGAACTGCTTCTGTAATAGGAAGATAGGATTTTTCCTATCTTTGAAACTTAAGTTAAGATAGGACAAGCAGTTAGGATATTTTTCTGTAATGAGGCCCCAGGTCTCCGCCATTCACACTCTCCATTGACACTTCCGACTACGGCTACTAAATACTACAGATACGCCCCCAATTAAGGTGACGTCACGGTTCATGAAATTGGGCCTCAAAATTAGCGTTCTGCAGAGCAGAGCAGTTCGCTACAGTACGAAAAGGATGGCCGCAGTAGTGCAGTCCCCAGAGTCCGCTGTTCAATAGTGCAACAGATCAGCAGGCATTTGTCAGAATGAAGAACCATTACTTGGTTTGGTCGTGTTTAGCTTGAGCCGCATTTCTGAATTAGGCAGAAGCTGCAGCCTTTCATCCTGCGTTTCATGACTCTGTAGATTTGCCACAACAATCACCACAACACCAAAGACAATTAATGCGTAGCAAGATGGGTCCTAGTTCATGTCTATGAGGGCAAAGTGGAGTTCAGTCAGAGACGGGCTCTGGTTCAGTCCCCGCCTGCACAGGGGCGTGTCACTGACGTATGACTGACGTTTGAACGCCTCGGTTCCACATGGTTGATGCATGGGGAGTACAAAACAAACTTGGTGTATACCTTCATTAATGTTGATTTTCTACCGACTGGAGGGTCATACTGTCACAACATTCTCCTGAAATGGGGAGGAGGGTTTGGAGATAGACCGTGTCCAAAATGTGCATCCATTGCTCAGAAAAATAAGGCTTTGACAAATTCTGGAAAATTCTTGGATTCTGCCATAGACCTCAATGTTAAAAAGGGAGCCCGATCACTGCATAAATTGGGGATAGTGGCCCCCCCTCGTGCGGGGCGTGTACTGCTACCTCCTCAAATAAAATCTGTGCCCCCCAGTGTGACCACCACATAGGCTATTACGTTTCTATTGTGTTGTTATTCATGTAGAATGTAGATATGGTTTTCTTTCGCTAGTTAGGCTACATGCAGCGGCAGCACACTCACACAGCCTCTCCTTGTCCCGCTCTCACACACACACACACACAACGGAGACTCCCTTCCGTAGCCTAGGCTAGCTTACTTGAATCAGAACAAGATTGCTGCAGCACAGAATGACAGTTCAGCTCTGTGTTCACTAAAGGTTATTCATCTAGTTTTGAGCATGTGTGAGATTTGTTTGATGGCCGTTGACAGTGCACGTGATCAGAATATTTTATCTGTTCATCTTTACCTGCTCATTACGCCTCTTTGATACGTGTCTGTTCAATCAAAGCCATGAACACTTTTAATGCACATCACAACACTTGTTTGCACTCTCATACTCTTCATAAGCATTACCAGTATATAGCATATTTATAATATATCTATATTTCTTTCTTTTGCACAGTTGAGAATGTAAATTGTTTATCTAAAAACAGTTCAAACCAACCTTATGAATGTGTGACTTATAGACGCTACAAACCTTTCGGGAAACATGTCAAAACCTTCAGGTATATAACGATGTAGAGTTGAGAAGATTTCAGGAAACCAGGCTCTGCTCTGTGTCTGTCTCATTCTATGCTGAAATGTAAGATCAATCTTAGTCTTGTCAGAAACCAGTAAAGAAAATAGAGCTGTTATGTTTTTTTTTCTTGACATTGCAGAGAAGGATTCATATCTCTGGTACATACCTCCTATTCTGACTATACTTGGAATCCTGGGTTTCCTCTTGATCAGACGACGTGCAGGTAAATAAACAGCCACCTCTCTTATTCGTATTGATTTTGTGACATCACAATATGAGTTTATTTCACACATTACATATTTTGTTGTTGTTACAGTACCAAAAGCACCTAAGGTAAGACCCATCTCTTCAAAAAGTAAGTTTAGACTGTGAATTATGTTCTACCTTTGCTGATTATGCATTATCTTTTTCCTCTTCTGACTAGGGTGTGTATGGCCGCGCCTAGA
Organism: Alosa sapidissima; assembly: GCF_018492685.1. NCBI lineage: Eukaryota > Metazoa > Chordata > Actinopteri > Clupeiformes > Clupeidae > Alosa > Alosa sapidissima. Next base: position 28,569,456 of record NC_055962.1, on the reverse strand, counting down.
ACCAGGCGCGCTGGAAGCTGTTTCAAGCGAGGGGGGCTGATGGCTGGGTTGGAAAACATGTGACGTCATTATGTTGTGGGCTGTGGCTGATGTTTTCAACATAATATTGTAGGCCTACATTGTTGCCAACAACTGCCATTTAAAATGCATCGGAACAAAGCATGAAAAATTCAAACTTTATTTAATATCTTTCAATCATTCAAAACAACAGCTTCCAATCAACAGGATCAGGAATACTTATGAAACATGGCCTAAATATAGCCTAAACTAAGCATTGAACGTCTTGAAAGTCCATTCGACTATGGATATGGGGAATGATTTCATATCTGAAACAAAAAACACACACAAAAAAACAATTAACTAATTTCATATTTAATCACTAAATAATACATCACTAAAATATACAGCCACAGGACTACGACGAATAGGCACAGCATACAGAAATAAGAAATAAATAACGCTAAAATGCTCGGCGGCAGTATAGGGGATTTAAAACCATTTCTTACCTCGATTTAAAGTGCACCAAACGTGGCCTTGCGTTCTGGTGTGTTGCCGATGAAGCTCCGAACAAGAGATGGTATATCCAGCCTGTCCAGAATGTCACTATGTATGTGCATTAGCGCCAGATGTGTCAACCTCTTCTGGCTTGTGGTACTTCGGGTCCAGGTTTTCAGTCGTCTGAGTGCTGAGAATGATCTTTCTGATGGAGCAGCTGACACAGGTAGACATAAACAAAGCTCAACAAATGCCTCAACTTCTAGTTTGGGGATGCAAGGATGAAATGAATTCAGCAACCTCTCACTGCAACGAACCTTCTCTCCTTAGTTAGGTTACCCAGTAGAGTTAGTTGCATTTGTAGGCGTGATCGATTGAGCTTTTCCGGGAGTTCCGGACAGGTTTTGGTTTGCAGCTTCGATAAGAGTCGTTTCTCTATGTGCAGCCACTTTCATTCCATTTTGATCAAATCTTCTTTTAAGCTCAGTTTGGATTAAGTCTACCGCTTCAAAGAACTGACGTCGCCACTGTGCTTCTCCAGATCTGCACACCAGAGCCTCTGGCTCTGAAGTGTTGCGGATGCGCGCAGGGGTTTTACTCAATCTGGAGGGATTTGGCATTTTCAAATTGTTGCATCTTGCAGCGGTGTTAACCTTCTCCATCAGCTCTTTGAAAGAGTCATCTCCCCGAAGTCTCTGCATATGTTGCTGGAGGATTGTGACACACTCCAGGGCTGAGCGTGCAGTTGATGTTTCACTCTGCAGACTTCGGGCCACTGCCTCAGAAGGCCCAAAAAGTGCCTGCTTGTTTAGCCTGTGTGCACAATCCGGATATCTTAGACCGAATCTCAGCCCTAACTGACTTGTCTCGCTCCAGAGTCTTTAGGGTTTCCAGTAGTGTAGCATATGCAGAGATGACTCTTGAAATCGCAGTGCTGCGGATGCACCATCGGGTTGGGCAAAGCCCCAGAAGATCGCACACCACATCTTCAGAGCCAAAAAGAGATCTTCAGAGCCAAAAAGAAACTGCTTACATTTGGCTGATTCTGAATGGCTCAATTGGCTCAATGTGTCTGCAATGAGACTCACTTCTCTTGCAGAACGAGGTCCAAAGCATGGTTACTGCAATGCACATATAGGGACCCTGGACACTCTGCTTTTAGCTTCGCCTGAACACCATTTATACGGACAGACATGTTGGACGCAGCATCAAAACAATATCCTGCCAAACGTTCCAGAGGTATGTTTAAACGGATAAATATGTCTTTGATGCATGAAAACAATGTTTCTGCAGATGAGTCACTCGCATTATAAAATCCAAGAAAGGCGTTATGTGCCCTTAAATCCGAATCCACAAACTGCAAACAACACGCACTGATATCGGTTGTTCCGACTACTGTGAGGCCCAAGAAAGAACAGTGGCTAGTTTGAGACATGATTTCACGTTGGATGGCATGAGCAAACATCCCGAGAATTTCGTTTTGAATTGTATCTGACATCCAATTATCTCTGCGTAACATCCATTTTCTTTCTTTCGGAAGAGCATGCGTCCTCTCCAGCATCAACTGCCAGAGGACTCCATCTCAGTGAGCGTGCCCTCTGAGTGGCAACCCTTCGCGGCCCAGGAGCTTGATTGAGCGAAAAAAAAGCTCCAGCACAGCCCTACCTGTAGCCTGGTCTCAAGCGGCAATATCACAGCGTTGATTGCTGTTAATTTTAAGGATTCCAAAGCTGTTCTGTCATTCTGTCACGAGCTTTCTTCCAGTTACTATATCCACCCACTGTTATGGAGGAGCTTTGATTGTCGTTGGTGAGGCACAGTAATCCTTTATCCGTGGCCTTAGCACATATAAAACAAATCACAGAGTCAGATTCTCTAATGTAATGTAGCCATTTCCATTGGTCAAACCATCCACATTGAAATGAACGCTCAAACTTTTCCCCACCAAATCTCCTGCCTGGAAATTTCATCCTGGGTTGGTAGGGCTTGTCATCTTCTCTGGCACCTATCCTATGTGTCCCTACTTCAGCAGAGTCCATGACAACGTCCAGCTCACAAACTTCTCTGCTCGGGGATGCTGACATGCTAACAACGCTAGTCTGAACCGAGTTTGTGTCGGTGTCAGCCTTTGACGCGGGTTCACCCGCCGTTTCATCATCATTGTTGTTTACATCCTGTGTTTGTGAAGAATTCCCATAACTATGTTTACTTTTCTTAACCTTGTTACTCGAAAAAAAGTCAGAAATACGTTTCTGCTGCCTATTGCTAGCCATGTCCAAACGAATGTGAGGTGGCGGAAGCACTTCCTGAGGAGTAGCCTAGTCTTTTATCAACGAAATATTAAAATAATGAATCATTAGTTTATATCTTATACACAGCCCATTATTTTTTTTTATTTTTTTTTTAAAGTATATTTTTTTGGGCTTTTATGCCTTTAATGTGACAGGATAGTGGAGAGTGACAGGAAGTGAGTGGGAGAGAGAGTCGGGCTGGGATCCGGAAAGGACCACGGGGCGGGAATCGAACCCGGGTCGCCGGAGTATGGTGCAGGAGCCCCAGCCAGTGGCGCCACAGCTGGGGCCCACAGCCCATTATTTTAATCCCATATCAAACACAGTCTTTTAAAGAATAAATAAATAATTTCACGTTTTAAGTACAATATTATGTTACTGATGCTATGACGAGAGAGGCTGCAGCCCCCGCAGCACCCCCCTTCCCGCGTCTATGCCTAGAACTGGAGGGTAAACAGTTTTAAAATGTGGCACACTGATTGGGGACAATCCCATGAATTTGTTCACACCTGAAGCACTCCAACAATAGGTTCATGTTGGAGTTTATGCACTTTTGAGTTGGTTGCCAAAAGTGAAATATCATTGGATTCCTTGGATCAATTGAAGTACAACGCACATTATGACAGTGGAAATAAACATTTTGGAAGATGACTGATCCATTTAATTTTGGATTAAAGGAATCAAACTGTTTTAGCCTACTGATGTGTGCAATGGTTATTTATGTTCAATAAATATACTTTATTTCTTCACAGCCAGTTTTAAGTTGAATTACTGATGGTGACATTGCCTGAGTCCCAGATGCGTAACAAACCAATGGTGGGCCCAGGTGCAAGTGCGCTCCGCGGGCACTATACCTACATTCTTTGGCCCAGGATGAATTAGCTCTGATACATGCAATACACATTAAGGGTGACTTCAATTGTTTGTGCAAAGGGCCTGAGGCACCGAAGTAGTTTAGTAGTTACAGATTACAATTTCAAATAAAAAACACACGACTACATAGGATCCATTACATGTGAAAACATTAAAAATAATTTTATTAACAGCCTGCAGGCCAGGGTAATCTAATATTACTGCATTAACATCAACTCGCATGGAATTATGGGAACACTCAATGCGCCTTTTCAACCCTCTGCTGAAACTGCAAGCGTAGATTTCTTGCTTATAAACTCGCACTGCGCAGAAACAAAACTTAATGTCATAGGTGCCAACTCTCACGCATTGGCCGTGAGACACACGCATTTGATTGGTTTCACACACTCACACGCCACACCCCCGATTTCTCACGCTGAAGTGTCAACCCGGTCGGTCAGATGCCTGAAAAATGAGTTTAGCCTATCTATAGATCTACCTGTTGAGCCACGGTTATGCTTTCAGAGACGGTGAGAGGTTCAAGAGCACCCCCTGTCTGTGGAATTTTATAAATTTTCTCTCATTTGCGATGCTACTTCAGAAGCCGTCCCAGGCGCATTCCCCACGCATTTCCCCGGCTTCAAGTAGGCTATGCTTTGAGTATTATTGAGTATTTTTCACGCTGAAGTGTCAACCTGGTAGGTCAAATACCTGGCAGATGAGGTTCAACTAAACTAAACCTATACATATGATATCACACATCAGGTGAACGTGCGGAATCTAAGCTATTATTAGCGCCAAGTTGCTGTGATATATGGTTCGCGAGAAAATTAACATTGAACCGACGTGCAATTTAGGCTAATCATATTTGCATTTTGCACACAGTGCACACCCATTACTCTCGGCTTATTAAATCAAATAACGAGATACAAATATTGATATAAAGCCTGCTATAAGCCATATGCAAACATTCACATCATGCAGATATGGGTACATCCTGAAAAAGGAATAGCATGTAGGCTATGGCCATTACAATGACCAATATATTATCTTAAATAAACTAGCTGAATAACACAGGTGACCACTTCTGCATAATTTCATGGAGTGCTGAAATGTCAACACATTTTTTTACATTTCTGAACTGTGAAATGTAGCATATGTTTTTGTGGTTGTGAACTTATTGCAATATCACCTAACTATTCCACCTGTGTGTGCATGGTTATAATTCTGAAGTGCAAAATAGCTTAGGCTACAGCACAAATATTTCCATAAAAATAAGCAAGTCTGACCTCTGAATTTATTTTGAAAGTGCACCTGATTGATGCATTTAAAAGTTAAAATATACAAACACTTCTTAAATTCTTACAAAACACCCACCCACTTTTTAAAATTGTTAGTTTGGACCCCCTCACTTTTGCCGTGCGAAATACCAGTGCTGTTTTCAGCATCTGTTTAGTGCTTCATTGTCATTTTCATTGGATTCACGGTTTAGTTTGATATTTAATTTACTTTTGGACTGTTTGATTATATTGTTAAATGTTGGGACTGATGGGCACTGAAATCTGGGGAGGTATTTGATGATCACTATTACGTTCCATGTAGTTGAAAGAGTGTCGGGATTTCAAACAAACCATCCGCTTTCATGCGTTCATTGAACATCTGCGGTGCTGTAATGGAAACCTTATTGCGTAGCCAAGTAGCCTATTGAGTTATTTTTAAATTATGCATGATTTACTTTTTATTAATTTCGTAGGCTGGCTTTATTTTGTTATATAGAAGTATCTAAATAACCTGTTAAAATGTACCAGAATTCAGGAAATTGCATCTAGTCCAAAAAAACATTTCTGGGGGAGGACCCCCATACCCCCTCTCTGAAATGTCCCACCCACTTTCACAATGCCTCCGACGCCCATGGTCCTAGTAGTAGGCTAGATCCCTTTGATACCAATGTTCATTTAACTCTGAGACCCTGGTCCCAAGGATGGATTACTGCACGGGCCTTCCGGGCCCAGACCCAGGGGCCGAGGTGTCAGGGGGCCCTGAAGCCCAAGCCTTTGCATGGAATCATTGCCTCAATATCAACACATCAGGATGTAGGCTATGAATCTGATTGAATTTAGTATTGGCCATCCCCAAAATGCTAGCCTGACGAGCCAGACCCACATTAAAACGTTCGCAGTGCTCAGTCCGAGGGGCGGGATAATCGGTTGTCTTTCAAATTCCCTCTGCACGCAATAGGACAGCACTGAGTCCCATGCGTTTTCCCACCAGCGGAGCTAGTTGGCTAGTTCAAACTTTTGCCATCTCAAAACAAGCTTAACTCGTGTCACACTGTTGGCCAACAGCAATATCCATCTTCTTTGTTTTCAGGGAATTCAAGCCAAACCATTGCAACTCATGCCATCAATCATTATGTTATGCCCCCCTAACGACTAGACGATTTGATTGGCCTGATAGAAGTTTAATTTTTCGAGCTCACAAGCCAACGGAGAGTTGCTAGACTAGCCCTGGAAGTAAATGTAATTTGCTGCCGCTAGGGTGTGTCTAGATTTCTAAGCTACCAAAATGCACCAGAAATCACATCAAACAAATGAAAAAAATTTTGGGGGAGGACCCCCAAACCCCCCTTCCACATATGCGACAATTAGTGGGGAGCCCTTCATACGTGGGCCCAGGGCCCCGAAAGTTCATAATCCGTCCATGCCTGGTCCATACACCTGAGAACCACTGATGTACGTTTTTTTTATTGTACGGTATAATGCTGAATGAGCCAAACAAAAATTTCCGCAGCAAAATGTTGGTTGGCCCCACCAAATCTCACTCCAAGGTTTTTTGAAAAGTTGGCAGCCCTGCAAGGATGTGTAACCTTGTGTAACTTTGTGTAACTTGGGAATTACAACAGAAAGGAACACGTTTCAGCTAATCAAAATCAATGACTGAAAGTGTCAGTTTCAGAGCTATTATTACCACACTGATAGATTGATTTTGCTTTTTATTTGCAGCCTACGTTATGCACTGTGGAACGCTCTGCGGATGGACAGCTGTGGAATCCGCAAAGGTCAAGAAGGCTTTTGTTACGAGGGCTGGAGGTTCCAAAACATCCATGAAGCTGGGGTAATTTTCTCTTATTTTAAATTATTTCCAATTGTGGTGAGCATTATTGGTGGGCTTTTTATAAAGGGTAGGCCTCTATTGCACTAAAATTATTCAACCTTTATACAGTTAACATCAAACTGTGTAGCTACGAAAGCTACAAAATCACATTGTCATAGAAATGATAGAGGCGAAATTTCCACTAGGTTTTATGAAGATATTTTACAGATGGGCTGAACATACATCAAAAGTAAAAAAAAATGACATGGCCAAAATGATTAACTCACCAACAATATTTGTTGTATGGTGTAGGCTATACCAGGGATCACCAAATGGTGGACCGCGATCCGAGTCCGGACCGTGACGTGATCCTATCCGGACCCAGACCATAATAGCCTAATTTAGATTTTCACGTAAGATTTCAAAGCTGCGCTAAATGTTTCGTTGGTTAGGATAACAGCATTTACTTCAGGAGCTTCAGGAACCATCATTTCGCTTGCTGCTACTCAGCCAGTGAAATCTGTGAATTCTGATAAAGTCGAGTCAGTGAGTAAAGTAGCCTACTATGGGGAAGAGACTGATAGCCTGAAACGAGCGAGGAGAGGAGACGGGACGAGAAACAATCAGATGGATATCTAAGTTAACGATAAGTAAGTTATTTTCAAATCATCGATTGCTCAAAGAGGAGGAAGCTAGACAGCGAGAACAGAGCTTTATATAACGATACGGGGGCAATACCACGCAAAACTGTCACGTCCGTAACGCCAACTAGGCTAAATATGGATGTGACAGTTTTGCACAGAATTGCCCTGGACCTCTTCTATTCTGAGACAGGCGATTTTTAAAACCGCCAATTTGAAGCACCTCTACTAGACAAAGCATATTGAGCAAGCATAGGGTAGGCTAGGCCCATTCAACAGTGAACTGAGACCACAGAATATTTTACGATTTAAGAAGGCAATATGATTGATCCACCACAATCTAGTTAAGCCGACCTGCATTCACTGCCCAACAACGTGATGTTCCTGGGTTTCCAGGATTTTGGGTCAACATAAAAAAAAAACTAAAAAAATTAAATTAAACTTGCTGATTAATGGGTTCAAGGAACCAGCCTAGTCTCAGCTCAAATTTTATTTTAAGTTCACGTTAAGATCTTTAAAATAGCCAAGGCTACTCAGTTTTTCTCCCCAATCACTCTTATCTTGCCTTATTTCTCCTCATTTCGAATGTTGCCTTTTAGGCTACTTATTTTATTTCACATTAAACATTAGGCCTAGGCCTACAATCTTCTTGAATTTCCCCTTGGGGATCAATAAAGTATCTATCTATCTATCTATCTATCTATCTACAACTAGACTCCATCCATCCATCCTAATATTATATATACACAGTGGCGATTCTAGACATTTTTAACAAGGGTGGCACTAGTGAGGCACTGATTCAAGGGTGGCATGAGGCAAAACATCCAGATAAACAGAAACAGGCTCAAGATGTGAAATTAGCACAAATACATTAGGGAAACCAGATGCAAACACCATACTCATAAATTGAAGGACAAAAAAACACAAATACCTTACTCTCACATAAAATGTCTTTGTACTTGAATAAAATTTAATACAAACATATTAAAGTTAATTATCTAAGTTGTCTGTCACTGGGCTATGCTGTTCTAAAAAAATTCCATCATGGGGACATTAAAATATAATCAATTTTATTATATTACTGTAAATGAAGAGATACAAAATATACTCATCCAAGACATTTCCCCCACTCTATGGCCATCTATTTTTGTAGCTGTTACAATAATTTGACCTGCTTTTTTGTCTATTTGTTTATTTTCTCAAGAAACTTGAGGTTGGTATGAAGGAGTGTATTGTGTATGTGAGCAATTTCATCTTCCTGAATCTCAATATTATGATCACAACAAGTCTGGGCAAATCATTAATTAAATTTTCACGTGGGGTAACTTGTTGCAGGGCAACCATAACCGGTTCCATGTCTTCCGATTAGATGATTAATCATCAGTTTCTTGAGAACTTTAAAGTGTGTATTGTGTAAAGAGTGTAAAGAGTGTATTGTGGATGTGTGCAAACATTGTGCACGTTGCACATGGTGCAACTTCTTGCAGGGCAACCACATAACCGGTTCCATGTGTTTGAATTGGATGACTTCCATGTGTTTGAATTGGATGACTAAAGTTCTCAAGAAACTTATCTACCTGAATCTCAATATTCTGATCACAACAACTCTGGGCAAATTACAAGTCAGCACCAGTGCTGCATTCATTGTTTTGCACTTTTATAATCACATCACCAAAAGTAGGTTATTGGTTTTACCAAAATAATTTGGCACTATTTTTAAACTACAAACCTATAAAGTATTTTGATACAAAATATGATGCCATTTTTTTCCAACTAAATAAAATAAAAATGACCACATACTATTTTGTATTTTACATACATGTATCAGACATACTGCCTATCCCTGGCTGTTGGCTGCAGCAACTCAAGCTAGGTAGTACTGATTGTTTTGTGTTTGTTTTGTGTTTATGTTAGTTTTGATCCAATTTGACAGCTTTGCTATGTTGCCCACCCAAAATTTCTACCAGCCCACCCAAATATAGTAGCCTAGCCTAGGTTAGAACCAGCCCTGCCCTGCATGGAGACATATTTTACGATAATAATGGAGAAAATGTTAGCAAAACTTTAGGTTTTTGTTAACGGAATCTCCCGACCCTCATTCATCTATTTGCGCAACAGCCCACATTCTGCCTTCAATCCAGCGAGACAAGTGAAATAAATGTTTTTTTTTTTAAAGCTGTCATCGTCATAGGCACGATATTTAGGCTACCTCTGTTAAGCCTACACAAAGTTGCGTATTAAAGAGTATTTCCTGATCGGGGAAACCTTTCGTTCCGCAGTTCAATTGTGCCGTAGGCCAATAAAGGCAAGTGTGTTTGCCACTTACATTTCTGACGTCTGACACTTCACACTGCTGCAAGTGCATCAAGAAAGGTCCCGCCTTACACCATGTTAATGGCCAATCGTAGACTAGGATTTGGGGTGGCACCTGGGGTGGCCAATCGAATCTCAAGGGTGGCCTGTGCCACCCGGAGCCACCCCTCTGGCTCCGCCCCTGTATATATGTTATACATACATACATATACATAGCCTAAACATTATGATGCTCCGGACCTTTGCTTGAGGAAATTTTCCGTAACGACCTCGCTGAAGATTAATTGAATACCCCTGGTGTATACTGTATTTTCTGTATTTTGTTTTTGTTCTTGACAATTGTCAGTGTCTCTTGAGTGATCAGAGCTAAATGTTTTGGGCTAATTTAGATGTAATATTGAGTCATTGTCTTTGATTTACCGGATTGACCCTAAAGCACTCCTTGTTTACAAATCACTTAAAGGACAAATCCGGTATGAATTGATCCATAGCTCTTGTTGGAAATCACTGTGTGCTGTTCATAGGAAAAAGAAAATGTGGCACAGCCAATTCTGAGTTATGGACAGGGAAGTATAGCCCAGAGCCTTATAGAAGTACTTTTGGTATTCCTGACATAATGCAGGGTAGCCGCGGGGTCTTAAAAGTCTTTAAACGGTCTTAAATGTCATGTTCCTTAATTAAGGTCTGAAAAAGTCTTAAATTCCGTTGCCAAAGTCTTAATTTTTTAAACGAAGGTCTTCAATTTTAATTATACTAGCCTGCAAGCAAGGTGAAATGGGGGAAAAAATTAGCCTGGCGGGCCATCCTATATCATTGAAATGTATAGTCTGGAATTGAGCCATTCACCTCGCTTAATCCAAGGGGCGGGCAGAGAATTGTCTTTCAAACTGCCTAGGCATGCAATAGGCCAGCGCTATGACCATATCCGTATCCGGTCGGCAAAACGGCAAATACATCCTTCTTCGAAAGGAATGACTTAAGTGCATTGTGTTGCTCAACTTTCAAAGAAAAGCACAAGTCCAACTCCTCCAAAGTTGACGCCAACGCCGATTCAAACAACCGCTCTTCGTTTGCCATAGCCACCTTCCTTGGAAAAAACAACAACAATGTGAAAATTCAACAGGGGGTTGATTAACGTCAGAGATTGTCTAATTTAGTGTTGCACGGTGCACCGATACTACAAAAGTGTTGCAATAGCTATTAGCAGTTGTCACAATACCTAATTTTATTAGTATCAATACTTTTAAGAATGACCGTGTTCTTGTTTGTGTGCACAAGGCATGCTTCTAGTGCCTCCTCCCCAAGCCTGTGGCTGTGCGTCTTTTCTCCTCACACACATATGCGCAGCTGTCATGCCATAAACAGCGAGACATGGCTGCTAGTTTAGCTTAAGTGATTCTGTGGTAACATATAATAATAGGCTAATATCAAGTTGATTTGCTCACTTGCACCTCTCATAACCTACCTAGGCTATGAGATGTACGTAGGTCTACTATTGGGTTTAATGTCATTTAGAAATAGGCAGCGCAACCTTTGCAAACTTTTACATCTGGAGAGAGCTCCTTGCTAACTAATTCTGCTAGCTCAGGTCATGTATGTCATTCATAATTAGTGCTAAAATCATTATTGAACATGATCCCTTCTATGAACTTGATAGTTTTTTATTTACATTTATTTTATCTAATGACAGACAACAATGAATTGCATCCACATATCCTTATGCATTATGTGCAACTATTATTCACTAGCCTAAAACCGTGAGACTGAAGGCTACAGTAATTACTCACGTATTTCTTAAAGTGACAAACACTCAATTACACCTAGGCCTACACACCACATTAAAATTTGCCTAGGTGTAATAGTTTAAAAATAAATATTAAGTATTCAAATGACTAAATATGTTTAGCAATTAAGCAGATTAATAGTAATTATGCAGATTAAAAAATACTATACATTAACTGTACACTTTATATGAATTCGAAGGTATATGAAATAGAAACATATGAAATAAGCCATAATTTTCCGTGTGTGTGGAAAGAGTCAAGCAGAATCTAGGATGCCCACTGGTGTGAATGATAACACTATATTCAATATTACTGATGATGTCAAGGTGGTCTGGGCCCCCAAATCAAATACATTTTTTAAGAATTATCGAAGAAGTATCGAAATCGCAATTCTTGATGTGGTATCGGTATTGAAACAATAATTTTGGTATCGTGGCAACTACACTAGTCTAATTTCTTAGTATATGCGCAAACAATACTTTGGGTTTTCGCACCGGCAGCAATGAATCAACATAATCAGTCGAAAGGAGAGGACAGCACATCATGGGGAAGTGTTGCTTTAATTGTCATTATGGATTTGATCTGGTGTTTTACAACCGCATAATGGGTGTGATGTAGGTCTTAATTTTCATGTAAGTGGTCTTAAAAAAAGTCTTATTTGGGGTGGTCAAACCTGGGGAAACCCTGTAATGGAAAGAAGATACCGAAGGCTTTTTTGCCATATTGAGTCAGCTTTACTTTCTTGTCCATAACTTGTCTAGGTTATGACACATTTTATTGTTCTTTGTCCTTTGGACAGTGCCTGGTGAGCTCGAACAACAAGGCTTTGAATCAGTTTACACCAGATTTGCCCTTCAATGAGACTGTGTGACATGTTCCAGCAATACTCATCACTTAAACCTCACTGATCACAGGAGAAATGTTCCTGTTGAAACCCACTATCAGAACTAAACAAGGCAACGCTGCATTTAGTTGTTATGCGTTCTGACTATAGAGCCAGCTCCCAGATGACAAAAAAAATTGCCCAAATTACTTTTTTGACATCAGGACTCTGAACTAAACTATTTTCAGATGCCCATTTTTTTTTTACACTGAATAGGCTTAGTCCAACCAAAACAAGGTTTTGCCTAGTGGTAAGATGGATAGGGGTTAATCCTAGTCTGACAATACAGTTTACTCACTAGATGAGGTGAGGGAATTCAACAAACTTGTTTAAGCTTGACAAATATATCAATACAATCTATTTTTCAATTGGGCAACATATAGCAAATGTGAGTGGTAGCTATCACATCCCCCATTCTGTGTTTAAGTGATTAATAAGGTGTGTCTGATCTTTGTGCTGTATCAAAATTCCCACAGTTATGAAAGCAGACGGTCAAACAAATGTCTTACTTTGTATTTTTGAGTGGCTCACAAACTAACAATGTTCTATTTTCTGCTCTTCTCTCCCTCCTCCCTTTGGTTGGTTCCACCACCAGGATAAAAGACGCAGATTGACCAGCCCACGCTTTCATCCACCATTGTACACAGTATGGCACGCTTTGGCACAAGTTCAGTTTGTTTATGTTATAGTTTATTAGTTCATTCCTCTATGTTGTATGATTTATAGATAGACTTAAATTGTCATTGTGCAGTTGGTCCGTACAATGCAATTTGCTTGTGCAGCTTTTAAAAATAATACTCACATACACACTCACACACACAAAAAAATAAAAAATAAGAATACACAATCTTTAAAAAGAACATATCAAGGCATGCTTCCATTGCTTGAAGTCCATTTTAAAGTGCAACTGTGCAACCTCCCATTGCTTAAAGTCCATTTTTAAAGTACAACTGTTTTGCTTTGTTTTATAAAATAAAAATTTGAAATGCTATGGAGTGCCCTATTTTTTGACCCTCAAACTGATATCTCAATTGTAACTCCTAATGTCTCCTCATTTGCTCTATTATTTCTCCTAAGGAGAAACAAGTTGTAAATGAGACTACACTCAAACATATAAGAGATCTCCCGTATTTCTCCTGCTTCTCAAACTAATATCTCTTATGTGACTCCATCTGCTCTATTATTTCTCCTAAGGAGAAACAAGTTGTAAGTGAGACTACACTCAAACATATAAGAGATCTCCTGTACTTCTCCTGCTTCTCAAACTAATATCTCTTATGTGACTCCTACTTGTCTTATTGCTATGTGTCTCATCTTTTGCTTGTTTTATTTATCAAAATTAGGAGAAATAATTGTGACAAAAGTAATACTTAAATGATCCTTAAAAGAGAATCACCATTTAGCCTCCTTAGCAACAGAAGGGATACAAATGAGAAGCAAAAGTTTCCTCTGGGAGCATAGCCGTTGACCTGTTTAGCATGTTGTTAGAGGTTCTGGTTGAAAAAATGTGTTAGATATAAGTTACAAGTGCTAACCAGTAGGCCACGGCTTTGTCCAGGCATGTCTCTGAGTGTGTTGTTTGAGCCCCCTTTCATGTGGGGGGTCTGCCTACTACCTACGTACACTAGTGCTGATAACATTGTAAAAGATCTGTTTATGAGTAGTGACGTCTGTATGCAGACACCTGGATATCTATAAACCCTTTTGTAGTGGGTGTGTTTTGCCCCGGCATGTCTCTAGGATTGAGATTATAAAAGCTGTGGGTGATGTATAGCTATCATTGTTAGCAGTGATTTTGAACAGAATTTACCATGGCTGACATGATTGAATCGGCAAAATCAAAGAGACGGATTACACTCACGCCTGTTAGCACTAAGCTATCGAATCCTGAAATGACTTATGCACCGCAAAGGAGGAGACCTGAAACTTTTGTTAATTTTCTGAGTAAACCTAATGATGGTGTGGAATACCAATGGTTGTTGAACGATGGGCGCATAGGAGGCTATGTTTTTGACAAGGAAGATCGCAGTGTGAAGCTATACGCTTTGACATCTCCGGATTTGGCGTTTTCAGACGACATGGCGCACATTTCATTTTGTGATGCAGATTGGGTGATGTTTAGGGACTCTTGGAAGGATATTGTACAGCCTGACAGTATGACTCCGGCTAGCCAACTATATGATAACACACATGAAAGGGGCTTCAAACATCACACACAGTGACATGCCCGGGCCCAACACCTCCTCCAGGCATAGACCCATTTGGTCACACACACACACACACGACCCCATGATTCTAGTTATAAAAATTACAGTACATGGGATTTGGCTGACACCTTTTTAACCAAAGCGCCTAGCGAAATGGTAACCAATTTAAACTTTTTTGTTGGGCTGAACCATGGGTGGGGGGGGTGACCTGATACATATTGGCGCGCGGTGTTGGTGATCACATTTTATCAGCGGATGTAGAGATGGAGGGCTATCAAACACAGTTGAGCTTGCATCAAGGTGCCAAGCGATTGATAATGTCAGCTTGAGATCAGAACTTCAGATGCAGAGGGAGACATTGCTGCATCCTGACACTTATGAGTAGGCCTACGTGTTCTAGCCTACTTATGTTCTGGGAGGCTTTGAAGACCTACATGAGCATTACCAATGGACTTGAGCCGTAGTAGCCTACAGGCCAGTATAGGCTATTTGCTGTTGAAATTAATAAATGGATAAACTGATAAATTAGGCTCACTGCTGTCTTCGTTTAGCCTAATGAAACCTAGTCTAGTGTAAAGCGTTAAATAAGCAAAAATGCCATGTCAAACAGTGCTTGGGGTAGCCTGTATAGCCCAGTATAGCCAAGACTGACGTTGATGGCAAAGCATTCTGCTTTGGGGAATTATTTGCTATGGTATGGCATGGCCATGGTATTCAAATATAGCCTCCAGATATGTTCAACATAGGCTGAAAGTTATGTTTAACGTGCCTTCTCCCAAAAAGTTTTAGTTATTAATCTCTAAAGTAATGAGTCAAAATCACAAACAACTTCAGGCAGCGCTCTCTTCCACCATCTAGCCTGGCCCAGTTGGATGTTCTCCCCCCAGTGCTCGTGGTTCAGTCCAACCACAAGCGCAAAAAAGGAAAATTAGAAAATTGACGCATCATTTCAATTTTTAACTTCTGAACAAAATAAGCAACAATAACCCATTTACTGTGCCGTCCTAAAGAATGGATAACGGATTTTTAAGCCTATTTTTATATCTTTTCATGTGAATTCTGCAAATAGAACATAGCACTGCAAAGCGTTACACGGACCTATTCATATGCATTATGCCTTCTTTCCACTAGCCTAAAACCATGACTGAAGCCTAATTACTCTCACGTTCTTAAAGTGACAGGCACTCACTTTGACCTACACACTATAGCCTACAGTGTACTGACATTAAAGATAGATGATAAATGTAAGTGAATATGACCAGAAATCAATATGAAATAGTGATTACTATGTATTTAGCTGGCAATAATGCAGCTCATAAATAATATAAACTTAGGCTAGTATGAATTTCAAAATGTATGAAATACAAACATACAGTATGATATGAAGCCACCTTTTTACTGAGTGAATTTGGGGAGTCTATGTTGTGTAATGTCTATGATCTCCACTGGTGTGGTGGGGGGCTCCCAAATCAAATCAAGAAAGTATCAACATGACTTATTATTGATATCAAAACAATTGTGAAAAACTAAAATTCTTATCATGTATTTTTCATTGGCTATGACTCCTGACAGATGCATGACAGATAAATAGATAGATAGATGATAGATGGATAGCCTACAGAACATCTATGATTCTGTAAATAACTATTATTGTATTGGATTGAAGTTGTATCGGTCTACAACACCACAACAAATTGCACTGGGAAACCCATACTGTTATATTTTATTCACCTGGTTTGACAACAACCACATGTTTATATAGCCTATGTACAGTAGTCTAGGGGCTATGGGCCCCGTGTGTCTGCCAAGTTGCCCCCCCCCCCCCCCCCCCCCCAAAAAAAAAAAAGCCATATATGAAATCTTACAATGACTTGGGGGAAGATTTACTTTACACAAGACAATGACCCGAAGCATACAGCAAAAGCTACACATAAACACGAGAACAAGGTGAAAGTTCTTGCATGCCCAAGTCCATGCCCAATCCTGGTGAAACCTAACAGAGCTTGAGCAGTTGTATCCAGATGTGCAAGCCTAATTGAGATCTCCACGACTCCGTGCTTTAATTGTGGCCAAAGTTGCATCTACCAAATACTGACTTGAAGATAGTGTTTTGCATTTTTTTTAACAACATCACAATATTAATTTGTAGAAATCTGTTTTCACTTTGACATTAAAGAGCTTTTTTTCTTGTAAATGTGTCAAAAAAACCTAATTATACTAGCCTGGGTTTTCCCATGCTGCCTTACGCGCGCGATTTTATTCACTCAATGAGATGAGGTCTGACGTTAGCCAGGCTATAATTATAAGCTGACCACGATTCCATTTATAAAAACAATAAAAGGGGAAATGTCAATGGGGATAAATAGCCCTACTTTTTATGGGCACTGTAAAACAATGTTGTCTTGAAATGCAGTGATCTGGAACATGGGGACAAATTTGGATTTTAAGTGATTTCATTGGTAAACTGCAATGGTAGTTTGACATGTGGGGCTGATGCAAATTAAATAGGGCCTACATCATGACGGTGTTAAATGCTGAGATGCAACAGTTTATAATCACGTATAGGCCTAAAGACAGCCTGTCCTGAAAAGTTGTCTCATAAGTGGTTAAAAAGTTGTTGCACTGCCCAGTGTTGGTCAAGTTACTTGGAAAAAGTAATTAGTTACTGATTACTGCTTACTTATCCAAGAAAGTAATCTAGTTACTTTACTGGTTACTTATTTTCAAAAGTAATTAGTTACTTTACTAATTACTTTACTTAGTTACTTTACAAAAACACACTAGCTATACACAACCTGAATGTGCTTTTTTAAAACTTGGTTTTATTAGTTTCAATCTTAACTTTTTGGTGTGTATACTCCTTCATTCGAATAGATGTAAATAAAATACAGCAAAAAAAAATATTAAAACCAAAGTCTCTATTAACATTTACATCTTTTAACAGTTGCAGTGCAGAGAGGAGTAATGCATTTACCAAAACAGAAAATGCTGTTGCATGCCACATTTAGACTGTTCTAATGTCAAGAAGAGTATGTGTTTGAACTGTGTGTGTGCAGTGCCGCTGCTGGCTATTTTGGTGCCCAAAGCAGAACTGTTAGTTTAAAATATTTCTTAAGAAATACTACTAATTTGATGCAGTTTAACTCATTTATAAATGGTGCGCTGTCACTTTAAGAGCATCTACACAACTCTCATAATGATCAGCTCCATTCAAATATAAGCCTATGGCTAGTCCACAAACTCCACATTTGGCACTATATTAGCAATAGTCATGATATTAAGTTGGTATAAACAGCTAGCTAGACATTTTCTGTTTGCAATTAAAAGTGATAGCCTATATGAGCCTGGTAGCACCTATCTGAGTGGAATGTGTTTCAATCGGCATAGGCTACTGTGCTTCATGTAAATGCTTAGTTTAAGGCAGTGGTTCTCAAACTTTTTCTTTCATTCCCCACTTTGATCAAGGGGGCCTTTTCGAGCCCCACCTGTCCCTCATCGCTCTAAGAAAGTGGTAGGTCAAGCTTAAAATTGTCAAATGTATTGAAATAATGACAAGTTCTAAATATATCCTCTTCAGCAGAGCTAAAATCAGCTGGTGCTGCAGATATAATAATAAATAAATACATAATGTGCCATTGTAAATTAAACACACATATTTCTGTTTTCCAGCAACATATTAGGAAGCATAGGCCAATATTTTACAGCATTGTACAATATATTCAATGAAATACCAACATGCTGCATTAAATGGATCCATAATCCAGTCATACTGAGCACTGCTGGTTGGGAAATATTTTTGAAATAAACTTGGCAGGGATGTGATGTAGGCCTACTGTTTAATACATGGGATCACAAGAGTGGCTCCCGAAGCAGACGTTTCAGCGATTTCACTCAAATTCTCAAAGGCATACTGTTGCGATCGAGGCGCCTGTCCCATACCTCAAGTTTTTTGGTGAATGCAGTAATCTTATCTGCTAGGTGAGGTAGGTGCTTGTCTTTGCCTTGTAACTGGAGATTTAACTCATTGAGCTTTCCAAATATATCGCTAAGATAGGCCAGCTTCAAGAAATTTTCATTTGTGAACGTGCTTTCGCTATAGACAACAACCCACAACAACCACATTGACATTGAGGAATACACAGACACTGTGACCTCCTACATCACCAAATGCATCGATGATGTTACAGAAATAAAACACATCACCACTCGGGCCAACCAGAAGCCATGGCTGACAGGAGACGTCCACAGACTGCTGAGGGCCAGAGACAAAGCCTTCAGAGCTGGAGATGTAGCTGGCCTAAGAACAGCGAGGGCTAACCTGTCCCAGGGCATCAGGAAGGCAAAAAAGGATTACACAGACAAAATAACAACACACTTCAAAGACAGCAGAGATGCACAGATCACTGACTACAAGCCTGCGCCACGGAGCTGTGAGAACAACACCTCTCTGCTAAATGACCTGAACAGTTTTTTCGCCCGTTTTGAAGCACAAAATGACACTCACCCACAGAAAACCCCACCTCCCCCCCACGACCAACCCCTGTACCTGTCCTCTGCCAGCGTGAAGAGGACACTAGCCACCATTAACCCACGCAAAGCAGCAGGCCCAGACAACATACCAGGACGAGTGTTGAAGGACTGTGCAGAAGAGCTGAAGGATGTTTTTACAGACATTTTCAACACCTCTCTGGAGCAAGCAGTCATCCCATCACTTTTCAAAACTGCCACCATCATACCCGTGCCAAAGAAATCATCACCATCATGCTTCAATGACTACCGTCCTGTAGCACTCACGCCCATAATCATGAAGTGCTTCGAACGGCTAGTCATGTCACACATCAAAGCCACCCTACCCCCCACCCTGGACCCCTTCCAGTTTGCATACCGAGCCAAACGATCCACGGAGGATGCAATCTGCTCTGCCCTCCATCCAGCCCTCACCCACTTAGACAATAAAGACTCATATGTGAGAATGCTGTTCATAGACTTCAGTTCAGCATTCAATACCATAATACCACAACAACTCATCAGCAAACTGGACAAGCTAGGATTCAGTACCTCCCTCTGCAACTGGCTGCTGGACTTCCTGTTGCAGAGACCACAAGCAGTACGTGTCGGGGACAACACCTCAAGCACTCTGACCCTGAGCACGGGGGCCCCTCAAGGGTGTGTGCTCAGCCCCCTGCTCTTCACACTGCTAACACATGACTGTACAACCACTCACAGCTCCAACCATCTGGTGAAGTTTGCGGACGACACAACACTGGTGGGCCTCATCACCAAGGGCGATGAGGCTCACTACAGAGAAGAAGTAGACCTGCTGGCTAAATGGTGCAAAGACAACAACCTCCTGCTAAATGTCAGCAAGACCAAGGAGATTGTTGTCAACTTTCAGAGAGGCCACAAACAACTGCCACCACTGTCCATCGACGGAGATGCTGTGGAGAGAGTGAGCAGCACAAAATTTCTGGGGGTGCACATCAGCGACGACCTCTCCTGGACCACCAACACAGCATCACTGGTGAAGAAAGCCCAAATTGAAGAAGGCAAGTGCCACGCCTCCCGTCATGACTACATTCTACAGAGGGACCATCGAGAGCATCGTCTCCAGCAGCATCACAGTGTGGGGCGGAAGCTGCACAGATCAGAACAGGAAGACCCTCCAGCGCACTGTTAACACAGCTAAGAGGATCATTGGAGCACCACTCCCCTCCCTGCAGGACATTTACATCACCCGCCTCACCCGCAAAGCACTAATGATTGTCAAGGATACAACCCACCCTGCACACGAACTGTTCAGCCTCCTGCCCTCTGGAAAGCGGTACAGGAGCCTCCGCTCCCGCACCACCAGACTGGCAAGTAGCTTCATCCACCAAGCAATCAGGATGCTGAACACTCTACCCACTCTCCCATCACTGACAGCCCTCCCCACCCACCAGCCAGCCAGGAACCTAGGAAACTAGGATCCTGTCTACCCTAACCCCCCCCCCCCCCCCCCCCCCCAACACCGCCCTGTGGAACTGCACTGTGACTGCGCAGCCTAACGTGTTGCTGCTTCACATCAAGCCTGATATACTTGAAATTACTGCATACTGCATATCAATGTAAATATACAGGTCACACAAGCACAAGTTTAAACTTCATGTAACTGTTAAGACTATATAAATATACAACACAACTACCTCTATTTTTTTTTATATATATGTCCTATATTTCTATTTTGATACATACATGTTCTATATTTCAGTCTTGCACTTTAATTTAATGTTTTATGGTCTATGGCTATGTCTATAGTATGTCTATGTCTGTATTTAAAGTATGTCTATGTCTGCATGAGAAAGTAAGAAACGAAATTTCAATTCTTTGTATGACCAGTGCATGTAAAGAAATTGACAATAAAAGCCGACTTGACTTGCAGATTCAAACATGCGCTCACGCTGCCTTGACACGAGTGCTTCCCTATGAATAACACAGTGCGTCCATTGCGCATCGGGTGCTACCTGGGCCTAGGCTACAGATAAAAAAATAAATAAAAAAACTCCTGTTTTTCGCGCCCTACCTGGCATGTCTCCGCAACCCAGTAGAGAAACGCTGGTTTAAGGGAAACGAATTATTGAAGACTTCAACACTCACCAGCCCCATTACAAAAAGGCAAAGACCACATTATATTTTGCCCATTTTCCAAATCACAGTGAACGCAGCCAGAATATTATAATGCCCTGGCTCCTGTTATAACGGGCCAGTAGGCTACAGGGAACCCGCGACGTCCTCTATTTTCACCTGTTGCTGCAGCCGTCATGTCGGGATCTGGGGGTGTCTCAATGAGTTTCACATTCCTGTGCCGGCTTGCTAGGTGCTTGCTCAGATTTGAGGTGGAATTTTTCGCTATAGACAACATTTTTCTTCCCACGAAGAGTGTACAGCGTTAATGTTTTTTTCTTAATGTCTGAACTGCAATGAATTAAATGCTCCATGTTTGTGCTCTCTCCTGCACTCCATGTCTTGCACACGTGTGTCTGTTTACATCTATATCGCGCAGCTAGGGTTAGCCTACATCATTGTCACGAGTTAGTCTCACAAAATATGGCAAAATCCCAAATTCTTTTACTGTCTATGGCAAAATCACGGTTTAGTAACGCAGTAACGCAGGCTGCTTGCAAGAAAGTAAAAGTAATCTAATTGCAATTGTAATCCCTTACTTTACTCGTTACTTGAAAAAAGTAATTGGATTACAGTAACGCGTTACTTCTAACGCGTTACTGCCCATCACTGGCACTGCCATATTAAGAAATAAAACGCTCAATCTCCGTTACCCATCTCCCATTTTCACGGTAGCTACACTTTTACTGCGACGTTTGTGTACTGTAACACTGTTACAAACAGTGCAGCATGCAAGACTAGGCCTATCATTATTTTTTACTCTTATAAACAAGGGTACACTTTAAAATGGGTCTTAACATTTTCCTTTTTGGGGGGGCATGCACTGACTCCTGTTCCTAGATACACAGGGGGTCGTTTCTAGAAAGTATCGTTTGCTAACTTGCGTCGCAACCTTGGTAGTTCTCTGCATCATTCTTGGATTTGGTGTTTCTAGAAAGGGTAGTTCGAACTCTCAATCGCAAACAAGGACGCAAAGTTTGGTCGTTTGAACTACTGTCCCTAGGCAGTCGCACTTGTGTCGTTCCTTGGTAGTTCCTGTTGGTGTCCGGAGCTCCTAACCAAAAATCACAACCGCCTAACCAAAATTTGCGAAGTGGATGTTTATTTCGTGACTCAATGATTAATCTATCCTGTAGCTTAATTTTGATGAAGACACTGCTCGCCTACTTGGCTCATTCTTGCTATTTATGTTAATTAAAGTATTGCCTTGCTTTTAGTATTCATCAATCTTCACAGTCCCTAACAACAGCAGTGTTAAATGGTGTAGTGGCTAAAGCAGATGACTTATTATCCCAACGTTGTAGGTTCGGCAGGGCTGCCAACTTTTCAAAAAACCTTGGAGTGAGATTTGGTGGGGCCAACCAACATTTTGCTGCGGAAATTTTTGTTTGGCTCATTCAGCATTATACCGTACAATAAAAAAAACGTACATCAGTGGTTCTCAGGTGTATGGACCAGGCATGGACGGATTATGAACTTTCGGGGCCCTGGGCCCACGTATGAAGGGCTCCCCACTAATTGTCGCATATGTGGAAGGGGGGTTTGGGGGTCCTCCCCCAAAATTTTTTTCATTTGTTTGATGTGATTTCTGGTGCATTTTGGTAGCTTAGAAATCTAGACACACCCTAGCGGCAGCAAATTACATTTACTTCCAGGGCTAGTCTAGCAACTCTCCGTTGGCTTGTGAGCTCGAAAAATTAAACTTCTATCAGGCCAATCAAATCGTCTAGTCGTTAGGGGGGCATAACATAATGATTGATGGCATGAGTTGCAATGGTTTGGCTTGAATTCCCTGAAAACAAAGAAGATGGATATTGCTGTTGGCCAACAGTGTGACACGAGTTAAGCTTGTTTTGAGATGGCAAAAGTTTGAACTAGCCAACTAGCTCCGCTGGTGGAAAAACGCATGGGACTCAGTGCTGTACTACTGCGTGCAGAGGGAATTTGAAAGACAACCGATTATCCCGCCCCTCGGACTGAGCACTGCGAACGTTTTAATGTGGGTCTGGCTCGTCAGGCTAGAATTTTGGGGATGGCCAATACTAAATTCAATCAGATTCATAGCCTACATCCTGATGTGTTGATATTGAGGCAATGATTCCATGCAAAGGCTTGGGCTTCAGGGCCCCCTGACACCTTGGCCCCTGGGTCTGGGCCCGGAAGGCCCGTGCAGTAATCCATCCTTGGGACCAGGGTCTCAGAGTTAAATGAACATTGGTATCAAAGGGATCTAGCCTACTACTAGGACCATGGGCGTCGGAGGCATTGTGAAAGTGGGTGGGACATTTCAGAGAGGGGGTATGGGGGTCCTCCCCCAGAAATTTTTTTTTGGACTAGATGCAATTTCCTGAATTCTGGTACATTTTAACAGGTTATTTAGATACTTCTATAACAAAATAAAGCCAGCCTACGAAATTAATAAAAAGTAAATCATGCATAATTTAAAAAATAACTAGGCTACTTGGCTACGCAATAAGGTTTCCATTACAGCACCGCAGATGTTCAATGAACGCATGAAAGCGGATGGTTTGTTTGAAATCCCGACACTCTTTCAAATACATGGAACGTAATAGTGATCATCAAATACCTCCCCAGATTTCAGTGCCCATCAGTCCCAACATTTAACAATATAATCAAACAGTCCAAAAGTAAATTAAATATCAAACTAAACCGTGAATCCAATGAAAATGACAATGAAGCACTAAACAGATGCTGAAAACAGCACTGGTATTTCGCACAGCAAAAGTGAGGGGGTCCAAACTAACAATTTTAAAAAGTGGGTGGGTGTTTTGTAAGAATTTAAGAAGTGTTTGTATATTTTAACTTTTAAATGCATCAATCAGGTGCACTTTCAAAATAAATCCAGAGGTCAGACTTGCTTATTTTTATGGAAATATTTGTGCTGTAGCCTAAGCTATTTTGCACTTCAGAATTATAACCATGCACACACAGGTGGAATAGTTAGGTGATATTGCAATAAGTTCACAACCACAAAAACATATGCTACATTTCAAAGTTCAGAAATGTTAAAAAATGTGTTGACATTTCAGCACTCCATGAAATTATGCAGAAGTGGTCACCTGTGTTATTCAGCTAGTTTATTTAAGATAATATATTGGTCATTGTAATGGCCATAGCCTACATGCTATTCCTTTTTCAGGATGTACCCATATCTGCATGATGTGAATGTTTGCATATGGCTTATGTCAGGCTTTATATCAATATTTGTGTCTCGTTATTTGATTTTCTTCATATTTTTGCATTAATGTCACTAGGAAGCATGGCAATATAAATATATTCATTTATCTGTAATGGGATTGGCTGGAACCTGACAATATAAGAACCATGATAGCGGGATAATCTATGGCTGAGCAATTTACAAAAATGTATGTAGGCCTACTGACAAATAGTTTACATTAGAATACATTATAATTTCGCCCCAATGAGGCTATGTAGAAATGTGTTGCAATTTCAAAACCGGATTACTCAGGAACCACTTATTGCACAAAGGCATGCTCATATCCTCGTATTCAGTAAGGTTTGCTGTTTATTGTGATATTGGGTTTGCCACGTGTTGTGTAAAGGGTTAGTGAAATATTAAGCCGAGAGTAATGGGTGTGCACTGTGTGCAAAATGCAAATATGATTAGCCTAAATTGCACGTCGGTTCAATGTAAATTTTCTCGCGAACCATATATCACAGCAACTTGGCGCTAATAATAGCTTAGATTCCGCACGTTCACCTGATGTGTGATATCATATGTATAGGTTTACTTTAGTTGAACCTCATCTGCCAGGTATTTGACCTACCAGGTTGACACTTCAGCGTGAAAAATACTCAATAATACTCAAAGCATAGCCTACCTGAAGCCGGGGAAATGCGTGGGGAATGCGCCTGGGACGGCTTCTGAAGTAGCATCGCAAATGAGAGAAAATTTATAAAATTCCACAGACAGGGGGTGCTCTTGAACCTCTCACCGTCTCTGAAAGCATAACCGTGGCTCAACAGGTAGATCTATAGATAGGCTAAACTCATTTTTCAGGCATCTGACCGACCGGGTTGACACTTCAGCGTGAGAAATCGGGGGTGTGGCGTGTGAGTGTGTGAAACCAATCAAATGCGTGTGTCTCACGGCCAATGCGTGAGAGTTGGCACCTATGCCTGGTGTTCGAACGTCGGAGGTAGCGAATTGCGACACAGGTACGATGCTTTCTGGAAACAGGTGTAACAGTGTCGTTGTTTGGTCGCAAGTTGCGTCGTACCATGGTGGTTAAGCAACGTCGTTGCTAACTTTTCTAGAAACGACCCCCAGAACTGATTTAGTTCGGGAGAAAAAGAGATGAAAAGCCTGCCTACACTGAAAACAGACTGGTTGATTTAGCGAAACAGGCCAATCAGGATGCTCTCTGTCTTGGATGCGCTCAGACACACACGCACCACCCCTCTCTCCCCTGTCTCCCCTCCCGCGCTACACTCAGATGCACACGCGATTTTAGGTCTCCCTCTCGCGTGCGCGCTCTTGATCGCTCGCTCTAGATTCCGGGAGATTTTATCTAATTTTCGGACGTCAGGGAGCCGCTATCAATATGCTGGAGACTCCCGGAACTTCCGGGAGACTTGGGATGTCTGTAAAGCGAAAGTTTGTTACGGATGCTTCAGCTGTGTGCAGCTTGAACATGATCGTGATGTTTAACGTTCTTTTTTCCGTGCTTTTCACAGGTAGACTTTTAGCCTATGGGCCTTTTTGTGCCATGTTGGCTAGTCTATGTGATTACGAATATGTATATGTCTTACATGTATTTATTTGGTTTTACAGCTATTGTCTCGCAGTCTATACACGAGGCTCGTTGGCTGCCATGTCACTTTATAGACGAATATGCTGAGATCTTCGAGAAACAAGGGAAAACAAAATTTCGAGATGCCAGGCTGCAGTTTGGCCAGCCCGGAGACAGTCCTGTCCATTCGGAGTTAATAACTTTCCTGGTCACAGGTAAGAAGTCCTCAGGTCAACCGTCAACAGGTAATGAATTTCCCCTGGGGATCAATAAAGTATCTATCTATCTATCTAAGTCTGTGCAACATGAATAGGCTAGACCAGTGTTTCCCAAACTTTTTTTCTGGGGACCCACTTTTTAAAAATGACAGACCATCGCGACCCATATTGTTTTAGACCACAGGTTCTCAAACTTTTCAATAGCATATAGCACATAACTCAAGTCGTTATATTAGCCCATTTCTGGAGGTTTCTTTGGAAAGTTGAATCCGCATTTCTCTAGAGTTAAACATTTGCTTGTTTGTAGGCCTTATACTAAGGGTGTGTATTGATGTTGTGACAAGCGATGTTGTAAGAATGTGAAATGAATAAATATCAGAACAATAGGTTTTTGCGCAATAGCCAAAAGATAATGCGCCTTTACTGTAGCCTAGTATAGTTTGCGAAGTGGAAAACGAGAGGAAATAATAGCTTTTAAAATGTCAATTTAAATTGTAGCCTAATGTAATGCACTGTTGTGCTTTTTTTAAATCCGAAATAATAAGGAATGTGAGGAAGTTGCTATTAACTTTAAAGAGTGCATCTCGAAACTATACAGCCTACGCAAATTGAATATGTCCAGTAGACGGATGTCTGCTTGACAGCACGGAAACTAGATTTTAATCAGTCAACGGAAGCTTTAGCTTTTAAAATGTCAATTTAAATTGTAGCCTAATGTAATGCACTGTTGTGCCTTTTTAAATCCGAAATAATAAGGAATGTGAGGAAGTTGCTATTAACTTTAAAGAGTGCATCTCGAAACTATACAGCCTACGCAAATTGAATATGTCCAGTAGACGGATGTCTGCTTGACAGCACGGAAACTAGATTTTAATCAGTCAACGGAAGCAGCTGTCCGTTAATGTTTGTGCTGATTCATGTCCCTTGCATTTTGCAACTGCGAGGTCCATGGCAGGCGCCCCACAGAAATGTTTCATTTTGTGAGTGAGATGCACGCTGTCCCCTCTGCGACGCATTCGCCCCCAGTTTCAGAGCTATTCTAAGTGCAAAATTGCACAGAGGGCCATGACTGTGGTAAACAAACTATATCCTAATAGAAAACTGATAATTTTCCTGGTTAAATGGTATAAGCTAGGCCTATTAGACAACATAAATTGTGCTGGCCTGGCGACCCAAATAAAATCTCCTGCAACCCACCCGTGGGTCGTGACCCAGTCTTTGGGAACCAATGGGCTAGAGTAGACAATTGGTTCCCAAAGACTGGGTCGCAGGAGATTTTATTGGGGGCCAAGCAGCGAAGCTGCGAAGCCCCATTGTGTTTCTATGTTTTCTTATTATTGGGGGCCAAGCAGCGAAGCTGCGAAGGCACCCATTGTGTTTCTAGCTTTTCTTATTATTATTATACCTTCTTCCGCCATGGAAGTCAATGGCAGCCCATAGAACCGTCTGGTGAAAAGTTGTGAAATTTGGCACACTGATTAGGGACAGTCCCATGATTAATGTCATCAAGTTTCATGATGGCACCTCAAGCGCTCTAGCGCCACCAACAGGCCAAAGTTGGACGTGCGTTCACGCATGTAACTTTTGACCTGTTTATCCGATTTTGAAAAACGAGGTATCGTTGGAATCCTTGGACCAAGCCGAGTTCAACGCACCCTATGACGTCATTTTCCGCCATGATGGATTTTCCGCCATTTTGGATTTCATCAAAATCACTTAAAACGTATCAGAGGTCACACATTTTGTCCGATCGACACCAAACTTCATAGATATCATCTACAGACCATGCCTCATTAATGCATTGCTTTTTGTCTTCGGAACTAAAACCGTTCGCGCGTAACCGCCAATCGAAATTTGCGGCGAAGCCGCCAAACAGGAAGTGAGCTCATATCTCAGCAACCCATTCATCTATCATAACCAAACTTAGTCCATGGACTCAGGACCCAATCAGGGGGACGCTCAACAAATTTGGTGACCTTTGACCTTTAGGGGGCGCTGTAATTAAGAAACATGCCTTTTGGCCTTTAGCAGCAGTTGTGCTTAGAATTGAAACCCACTAGTGGTGTCTGCTACTACTGTTGAAGGTCCTTAGGCCGACCCAATCCAACTTGTGATGTCATCGTAATTGATTCGGCCGCCATATTGGATTAAATCAAAAACACAAAAAAGTTTTGGCAGGTCACACATTTCATCTGTTGCTCACCAAAATTGGCAGAGACCATCTTCAGACCATGCCTGATGAGTGCCTTGCTTTCTGGAACAATTGACAGAAGCTTTGGCCTGTACCAGCCAATCAAAATTTGCGGCGAAGCCGCCAAACAGGAAGTGATTTCATATCTCAGCAACGCTTTCATGTATCAAAACCAAACTTAGTACATGTACCTCAGACCACATCGGGAGGACGCTCAAGAAATTTGGTGACATTTGACCTCTAGGGGGCTCCGTAATTGACAAAAATGCATTTTGGCCAGTAGTTGCTGATGCGCATTATTTTGCAATGGAAGTCAATGGCAGCCCATAGAACCGTCTGGTAAAAAGTTATACAATTTTGCACACTAATTGGGGACAGTCCAATAATTCATTTCACCAAGTTTCATGCCGGCACCTCAAGCGCTCTAGCGCCACCAACAGGCCAAAGTTGGACTTGTGTTCACGGACGTAACTTTTGACCTGTTGACCCGAATGGCAAAATGAGGTATCATTGGAATCCTTGGGCCAAGCCAAGTTCACACCCCCACACACCCTATGACGTCAATTTTTGACCTCTGTGTTTAAATCACAGCAAGTGTGATCATATCTCAGTCAATCTTTTATTTTTGATGTGAAACTGATGACAGCAAGTTCCATCTAGTTCATTCTAATGTGTGCGTGCAAGGGTGGGACGGGGTGGGATGGGCAGGGGCGGTTGCGGCGGTGGGCTGGCTGGGGGAGGGGGCGGCGACACTCAGCTCTGGTTCAGCCCCACAAAATCAGTTATGTTTTGATGTGAAACTTGACCTTGTAACTCAGCCAATCTTGGGTTGTATGGCATGGAACTTGCTGTGACTGCTTAAGGCTATATGTCTGATGCAACGGCATTGATTTACATGGTTATTCTGGCCTGCTGATCTCACTGCTTGGCCCCCTCATTGCTGCTTGCAGCTATATTTATTATTATTATTATTACGCTTCCGTCATTGAAGTCAATGGCAGCCCATAGAACCGTCTGGTGAAAAATTCTGAAATTTGGCACACTGATTGGGGACATTCTCATGATTAATTTCACCAAGTTTCATACCGGCACCTTGAGCGCTCTAGCGCCACCAACAGGCCAAAGTTGGATGTGCGTTCACGCACGTAACTTTTGACCTGTTGATCCGATTGTCAAAAATTAGGTATTGTTAGAATCCTTGGACCAAGCCGAGTTCAACGCACCCTATGACGTCAATTTCCGCCATGATGGATTTTCCGCCATTTTGGATTTCATCAAAATGTCTTAAAACGTATCAGAGGTCACAAATTTTGTCCGATCGACACCAAACTTCACAGATATCATCTACAGACCATGCCTCATTAATGCACTGCTTTTTGTCTCCGGAACTAAAACCGTTCGTGCGTAACAGCCAATCGAAATTTGCGGCGAAGCCGCCAAACAGGAAGTGAGCTCATATCTCAGCAACCCATTGATGTATCATAACCAAACTTAGTCCATGGACTCAGGACCCAATCAGGGGGACGCTCAAGAAATTTGGTGACCTTTGACCTCTAGGGGGCGCTGTAATTAAGAAACATGCCTTTTGGCCTGTAGCAGCAGTTGTGCTTAGAATTGAAACCCACTAGTGGTGTCTGCTACTACTGTTGAAGGTCCTTAGGCCGACCCAAGCCAACTTGTGATGTCATCGTAATTGATTCGGCCGCCATATTGGATTAAATCAAAAACACAAAAAAGTTTTGGCAGGTCACACATTTCATCTGTCGCTCACCAAAATTGGCAGAGACCATCTTCATACCATGCCTGATGAGTGCATTGCTTTCTGGAACAATTGACAGAAGCTTTGGCCTGTACCAGCCAATCAAAATTTGCGGCGAAGCCGCCAAACAGGAAGTGATTTCATATCTCAGCAACGCTTTCATGTATCAAAACCAAACTTAGTACATGTACCTCAGACCACATCGGGAGGACGCTCAAGAAATTTGGTGACATTTGACCTCTAGGGGGCTCCGTAATTGACAAAAATGCATTTTGGCCAGTAGTTGCTGATGCGCATTATTTTGCAATGGAAGTCAATGGCAGCCCATAGAACCGTCTGGTAAAAAGTTATACAATTTGGCACACTAATTAGGGACAGTCCAATAATTCATTTCACCAAGTTTCATGCCGGCACCTCCAGCGCTCTAGCGCCACCAACAGGCCAAAGTTGGACGTGCGTTCACACACGTAACTTTTGACCTGTTGA
Organism: Alosa sapidissima; assembly: GCF_018492685.1. Taxonomy (NCBI): domain Eukaryota; kingdom Metazoa; phylum Chordata; class Actinopteri; order Clupeiformes; family Clupeidae; genus Alosa; species Alosa sapidissima. The sequence continues at coordinate 28,538,808 of NC_055962.1, read as the reverse complement.
TCCGATTTTGAAAAATGAGGTACCGTTGGAATCCTTGGACCAAGCCGAGTTCAACGCACCCTATGACGTCATTTTCCGCCATGATGTATTTTCCGCCATTTTGGATTTCATCAAAATCACTTAAAACGTATCAGAGGTCACACATTTTGTCCGATCGACACCAAACTTCATAGATATCATCTACAGACCATGCCTCATTAATGCATTGCTTTTTGTCTTCGGAACTAAAACCGTTTGTGCGTAACAGCCAATCGAAATTTGCGGCGAAGCCGCCAAACAGGAAGTGAGCTCATATCTCAGCAACCCTGCCATGTATCATAACCAAACTTACTACATGGATTCATGACCCCAATAGGAGGACACTCAAAAACTTTGGTGATCTATGATTTGTAGGGGGTGCTGCAATTAGCAATATTGCATTTTGATCTATAGTTGCTGATGTGTTTTATCGATCTTTTATTTTTTGATGTGAAACTGATAACATGTTCCTTCCAGTTCATTCTAATGCGTGCGTGCAAGGGCGGGGCGGGGCGTGCCAGGACGGGGTGGGACGGGCAGGGGTGATTAGGTGGGGGGCTGGCTGGCGGAGGCACTGACAATACTCAGCCCTGTTTCAGCCCTACAAAATCAAGTATGTTTTGATATTAAACTTGTTGAAAGTGTTGATGGCGGGTATCTGCTGAATTCAATCTTGTCACCGTGGCTACTCCGGCCTATACTGCTTGGCCCCCTCATTGCTGCTTGCAGCTATATTTTTATTTTAAGTTCTATTCTAATTTATACCATTAATCCAGGAAAGCTACCAGTTTTCTATTAGGATTTATTCTGTAAAGTTTTCTTTACCACAGTCACGGCCCTCAGTGCAATGTTGTACTTAGAATAGCTCTGAAACTGGGGGCGAACGCGTTGCAGAGGGGACGTGCACATCTCACTCGCAAAATGAATAATTTCTGTGGGGCGCCTGCCATGGACCTCGCAGTTCCAAAATTCAAGGGACATGAGAATATTTGCACGAACATTAACGGACACTCGATTTTCAGCTTGTCTAATAATAATTTTTAAAAAAGTCTAACAAAAATTGCCATTATGTTAGGTGCTGTGTAGTGATTTCGGGTGGTTTCATTCAAGCTGATTGGACTGCAAGTAGCGTCTTTTTACGCACAGAGTGATTTAGTCTAGGCTACAAGTTCTAAATGAATAACCTGCTAAAACCAGCATAACCTGAATTTCCATTCAAGGAATAAAGGAGGTAGTCTATAGCCTACAATAATAATGATCACAATCTCCATTTTCTGTCCTGTGCACGCAGCCAAGCCTTGTCAATGACTGTGATGAAAAGATCTGCACGTAACCTACTTGCTACATTTTGAAGGTTATCGTAAAAGGTCCCCCGGTAACCTGTCACTGTTTATCCCCGTAAGAAAACGACACTAGAATTAGTTACCCAACGGTGCCTGTTCCCTTTGTGTTTGACTGAAATCATGTTATACATTAATTAGTGATTCAAAATGACCTTTCTGCGCTCCATATCTGTAACACGAACTGACGTGACTTTAACCGAGTTTACGTGTAAGCCTGTACTCATGATTCTCTACAACTTTTTACTGCATTGCCATGAACAAAGTAAAGAGAAAAAAGGTGTTTCTTTAGGACAAATTGGGATGCAATGTGAGCCTTGAATTGAATGCCATGCAGGAATTTGCTAGGATCTCAAAACCGGATTATGAACATTCTTTGCCATAGAGAAACACACAATAGCGTTGGATTATAAACATGCTTTGCCACAAAAACAGAGAAAAACGTGAGGTAAGTCGAGCTATATGAAGTTATTATTTTGCTGTCACTTCGTCTGTTTTATAACCCAGAAGGATGTACTACTTGGTATCAAATGATAGCTCTGTGTCTCCTCTTTCATCTGACATGCCTGCCATATATGCGTTCACGGGTTTGCAAGTAATTCAAACGAGAGTAATGGGTGCGCAGGTGAACGCAGAGACTGTAAATATGATGGCAATTTGATTTAATTTCATGATTTGTTTAATCTTCATACTTTAACGTACAGACAAGTGCGTGATCTCGTTGGAAAGCCCCACTTCTGCTGTCTCAATAAAGGCTTCTCGCTGCTATGAACAGTTGCGGAGCAATGTAACAGAGAAGAAAGGGTGTGTTTTTTCAATCGGCTTCGAAAGGGTTCAAATCTCACGTATCCCCTGGAGTGCCTTCACGTACCCCCATTTGGGAACCACTGCGCGATGCCGTGTCGGTGTTGTGGTCAACAACTGTCCTTTTTTTTTACCCCCGAAAAGTGGGGGTACCCTGCACCATTGCTTCCGGCTCGCTTGTATGGATCCATTTGTCTGCAACGCAACGTAGCCTACAACATCTCTCTTTAGAAATACAGGAACAGCTTACTAGTGGTGGAGGAAGTACTGAAACTCAGCACTTAAGTAAAAATAAGCAGAGAAATATTTACTTTAGTAAAAGTAAAAGTACCACAATGACAACCCTACTTAAGTAAAAGTATGTACTTTAAGTATTAAAAGTAAAAGTATTTGCATAATGATTATTCTCTTCATATCTATATTCTAATAAAAAAATCTGTATGGGCTGTGGCATATTAATTAAGCTAGTTTTAGGTCACTAAAACTAGATAGTTTAAGCTAATTGTGCTCACTGTAGCCCAGTTCAGGGGCGGACTGGGACCAAACATCGGCCCTGGCATATTTGGCCCAAGCGGCCATCAAATCGGTCGGGCACACCTAATTAAATACAAATTCTTTGCATTACCCGTAAATATGCATATATTTTCAACTGTCATGGAGCACTGAAAGTGATGTAGGCCTCATTGGCTCTCACTCTGACTGATCAGAGCCATGGAGCACATGATCTCCATATTCAAGTAGGCTATACAAGCAATTATTAAAGAAGAGTTTCTGCCTGAATTCAAAGTATCATTTCAAATTATTCAATAGGCTACATTTAAACTATACAATGCTCAATTGATAGCAGCACCAAAAAAGTACTGAAGCCTATGTGTAAAGAGTTAAATTACTTAGATTGTCTTGGACATTAATGTAATTTAGCTATCACTGTAGGACAACTGAAACAACACGAAATAAACAGGCCAGTTGCTGGAAATATTTTATTCCTGTAGGCTATACTATACCTACCTACATTGCTGGTACATTTTGGAACAGTATAGCTACATTAACTTATTATCTTTAATGTCTTCCAGTAGCCTATCGTATAGGTTATATAGTTGCCTTGTGCATGAACAGGACTTGACGTTTCGTAGCCTACATTTCCGTCAGTCTACAGTCTGACGGAAACTGATCAATCTGACTAACAATTAACGTTGATTTGACACTCTTTTGCTGTCCAGGTTTGCAAATCATTCATTTAGAAAATTTAAGTTGCGCTATTTGTTATTATAATCACAGCACAACCTTACTATCATTAGGCCTACCATATAATTAGCCTACAATATCGCAATTAATAAGTCATCATAATCATCATCGTCAGCATGGCATCCCAGGTAAAAAAAAAACTATTAAAAGTATACTTTTTGAAAGTGTACTAAGTACAGTTTGTACTTTTTTCGTCAAATCCAAGTGTAATTAAGTGTATTGAATTATGTATTAAGGTCAACTTAATACCAACTTGACTATACTTTGAGTGTAATTAGTGTGCTAAAATGGAACAACTTTTTTCAAACTTTAAGTGTTCTTAAGTACATTATACAAAAAGAGATTTTATAAGCATTCGGAACACAGTCGCAGTACATTGTGTGTACGCAGTACACACAGTTTTTTATTGGAAATGTACTTAAAAGGCATTACAGTATAACTAATAATAGTGTAGTAGTGTATTTTGAATACACTCTTATCATCCTCATTTCTATTCATTTGGCATGCTTCTGTAATATTTTAAATTAACTTCAAATGTACTTCCTGACTACAATAAGTGCCTTGAAAGTTTGCAGTTATGTTAATAAAAGTATAGTCTTAAGATACTTTAAGCATTATAAAGGCATGCAATTTAAGTATAATATTAGTGTGATTTAAAATTGTACTATTAGTACTCTCCTACCTATTCTGTTACATGACAAATTACACTTTGATTATGAGAAAAACATTTTATTGACATGAATGAAAATAATAATAGTGTGATTTAAAATTGTACAATTAGTACTCTCCTACCTATTCTGTTACATGACAAATTACACTTTGATTATGAGAAAAACATTTTATTGACATGAATGAAAACAAAAACACATAAAACATAATATTCATCCATAACAAAAGTAAAACATTTTTCTGAAAGTTATAGATCTCTTGAGCATATCTTTTCAAGTTGGATGTGGTAACGCGATAAAACATACATTCGAGTGGCTGTTTGGAGTGCTGGTCAGATTCCTCCTCGCTCGCAGCATTTTCTTCCATGCTTGGGGAGCAGTTTCCTCTGAGTGCGCACGCGCAGAGAGAATTTGCGCGCACGCATTTAATATATACGTGTGTGAAATAATATATAATATAATACACCCGAATGCATTTTTTATCGCGCAAGTGCTTTTTGCCACTATTGTGTCGCGATACTCTACAGCCTCATTGGTAGACCATCAATTCAAAATGCAGATTTCATGAAAAACAAAAGTTGTTTACCCTCCTAGGTGAGAGAATTTGCCCTCTAAGCTTGAAATTGTTTACTGGACACCCAGCCTACAAGCCAACAACTTAACAGTCTAACATGGCTAAATTTGTAATGCATGATCATTTATTGCTTATTTGTTTGCAAAGTCTTCTGGCCCAGAAAGAAAACCATGGTGGTTACGGATCATGGCTGAGGAGGAAAGGTACAGCTGGTAGAGTTGTGCATTGAGTGAACTTCCCTCCCAACACTGAGATGTGGTGGCAAAAGCTGTGGTAGCTAGCTTCCTTACTAGCACACCATCTTCCAGTCCAAGATGCATAAAGTTTTCGATGGCAACCCGGGGCTGGACAGCAGTCAAATGCATTGACCTTGGTATTAGAGAATTTTCCAGAGGAAACTTTTGCTTCTCATTTGTATCCCTTCTGTTGCTAAGGAGGCAAAATGGTGATTCTCTTTTAAGGATTATTTAAGTATTACTTTTGTCACAATTATTTCTCCTAATTTTGCCTTAGGAGAAATAAAACGAGCAAAAGATGAGACACATAGCAATAAGACAAGTAGGAGTCACATAAGAGATATTAGTTTGAGAAGCAGGAGAAATACAGGAGATCTCTTATATGTTTGAGTGTAGTCTCACTTACAACTTGTTTCTCCTTAGGAGAAATAATAGAGCAGATGGAGTCACATAAGAGATAGTTTGAGAAGCAGGAGAAATACGGGAGATCTCTTACATGTTTGAGTGTAGTCTCATTTACAACTTGTTTCTCCTTAGGAGAAATAATAGAGCAAATGAGGAGACATTGCAATGAGAAACTGTTGAGAAGTAGGAGTTACAATTGAGATATCAGTTTGAGGGTCAAAAAATAGGGCACTCCGTAGCATTTCAAACTTTTATTTTATAAAACAAAGCAAAACAGTTGTACTTTAAAAATGGACTTTAAGCAATGGGAGCTTGCACAGTTGCACTTTAAAATGGACTTCAAGCAATGGAAGCATGTTAATGCCTTGATATGTTCTTTTTAAAGATTGTGTATTCTTATTTTTTATTTTTTTGTGTGTGTGAGTGTGTATGTGAGTATTATTTTTAAAAGCTGCACAAGCAAATTGCATTGTACGGACCAACTGCACAATGACAATTTAAGTCTATCTATAAATCATACAACATGGAGAAATGAACTAATAAACAATAACATAAACAAACTGAACTTGTGCCAAAGCGTGCCATACTGTGTACAATGGTGGATGAAAGCGTGGGCTGGTCAATCTGCGTCTTTTATCCTGGTGGTGGAACCAACCAAAGGGAGGAGGGAGAGAAGAGCAGAAAATAGAACATTGTTAGTTTATGAGCCACTCAAAAATACAAAGTAAGACATTTCTTTGACCGTCTGCTTTCATAACTGTGGGAATTTTGATACAGCACAAAGATCAGACACACCTTATTAATCACTTAAACACAGAATGGGGGATGTGATATCTACCACTCACATTTGCTATATGTTGCCCAATTGAAAAACAGATTGTATTGATATATTTGTCAAGCTTAAACAAGTTTGTTGAATTCCCTCACCTCATCTAGTGAGTAAACTGTATTGTCAGGCTAGGATTAACCCCTATCCAGCTTACCACTAGGCAAAACCTTGTTTTGGTTGGACTAAGCCTATTCAGTGTAAAAAAAAAAAAGGGCATCTGAAAATAGTTTAGTTCAGAGTCCTGATGTCAAAAAAGTAATTTGGGCAATTTTTTTGTCATCTGGGAGCTGGCTCCATAGCAGGGATGCAAACAGAGGTATGGTCAAAAAGGAGTGAGATTATCGAAGCCCACGCCCCCACAGGAAATATCATATAATTACATTTTGCCACCACCTCTGCAGGGGCGGAGTCAGAGGGGTGGCTCCGGGTGGCACAGGCCACCCTTGAGATTCGATTGGCCACCCCCAAATCTTAGTCTACAATTGGCCATTAACATGGTCTAAGGCAGGACCTTTCTTGATGCACTTGCAGCAGTTTGAAGTATCAGACGTCAGAAATGTAAGTGGCAAACACGCTTGCCTTTATTGGCCTACAGGCTACTGCTTGTGCTAACACGCAAAGATATCTATTTACCTGTTGCATCTGCCAGTGCCTATTTATCTAATCACACACTTCGCCGACATTTGATAGGTCATTAAGTGTTAACTGTAGGCTAGGCCTATACTTTTGTAAAAGTGTTTAATGGTAATAATGTCCTAATGTAATGTTAAGAAAACTTTTCATTTATGGTTCATCAAGCTTAGGCCTACTCACTAAACACTCGTCGCATCTAGGCTACAGGTAGCGATATTCTGATGACATGTATGACCATTCAACCAGTCAAGCATTTGTTGTAAAATATTGAAATTATTGGAAGTTTACATAGCTTAGGCTAAACTGTATGCTTATTTCGTCCCCAATACCTGTTTTATTCGTCCCGATCAGGAGGGATAAATGAAACATTGTGCACGTTCCACTTTTGCTTATAATAATTAAATAATTCCTGAACGCAGGGCTGGACTGGCCATCTGGCATACTTTTTCCTTTGTTTTATTGGCCGAGCCAGTCTTTATAAAGTTCATTTTCCATAGTAGCGCGTGACAACAAATTATTCTCAAATTATGAGCCTCCTCGACAAGTAGATTGCTGGTCTACGGAGCCATGAATTTAAATTACGCCCCACTTCTGTCTGTTAATTTGCGGCACAATTGAATGATATTATAGAACCGCGGACCGAAAGGTTTCCCCGATCAGGAAATACTCCTTAATTTGCAACTTTTTGTAGGCCTAACAGAGGTAGCCTAAATATCGGGCCTATGGCGATGTCCGCTTAAAAGAAAAAAAACAAAAATTTATTTCACTTGTCTCTCTGGATTGAACGCAGAATGTGGGCTGTTGCGCGAATAGATGAATGAGGGAGGGAGATTCCGTTAACAAAAACCTAAAGTTTTGCTAACATTTTCTCCATTATTATCGTAAAATATGTCTCCATGCAGGGCAGGGCTGGTTCTAACCTAGGCTAGGCTACTATATTTGGGTGGGCTGGTAGAAATTTTGGGTGGGCAACATAGCAAAGCTGTCAAATTGGATCAAAACTAACATAAACACAAAACAATAAGTACTACCTAGCTTGAGTTACTGCAGCCAACAGCCAGGGATAGGCATGTCTGATGTATTTAAAATACAAATTTGTATTTTATTTAGTTGGAAAAAAATGGCATCGTATTTTATATCAAAATACTTTATAGGTTTGTAGTTTAAAAATACTGCCAAATGCTTTTGGTAAAACCAATAACCTACTTTTGGTGATGTGATTATAAAAGTGAAAAACAATGAATGCAGCACTGGTGCTGACTTGTAATTTGCCCACAGTTGTTGTGATCAGAATATTGAGATTCAGGCAGATAAGTAACATGTAGGTTGCTCACACACTCATCCCAACCTCAAGTTTCTTGAGAACTTTAGTCATCCAATTCGAACACATGGAACCGGTTATGTGGTTGCCCTGCAACAAGTTACCCCACGTGAAAATGTAATTAATAATTGTAATTACATTTGTTTGATCACATACACAATACCAACTTCAAGTTTCTTGAGAACTTTACTGATCATTAATCAGCCAATCGGAAGACATGGAACCGGTTATGTGGTTGCCCTGCAACAAGTTACCCCACGTGAAAATGTAATTAATAATTTGCCCACACTTGTTGTGATCATAATATTGAGATTTAGGAAGATGAAATTGCTCACATACACAATACACTCCTTCATACCACCCTCAAGTTTCTTGAGAACTTTAAAGAAAATAAACAAATAGACAAAAAAGCAGGTCAAATTATTTTAACAGCTACAAAAATAGATGCACATAGATATAAGTTATTGTGGGGGGGAAATGTATTGGATGAGTATATTTGTATATCTTCATTTAATAGAATAGAATAAAATGGATTATATTTTAATGTCCCCATGATGGAATTTGTTTTAGCACAGCATAGCCCAGGGACAGACAACTTAGATAACTTTTGTATTATTTTATTCAAATACAAAGACATTTTATGTGAGAGTAAGGTATTTGTGTTTTTTTTTTCTTTCAATTTATGAGTATGGTGTTTGTGTCTGGTTTCCCTAATGTATTTGTGCTAATTTCACATCTTGAGCCTGTTTCTGTTTATCTGGTTGTTTTGCCTCATGCCACCCTTGAATTAATCAGTGCCTCACCAGTGCCACCCTTGTTAAAAATGTCTAGAATCGCCATTGCACCTCTGCCATCCAGGGCTCACCCTATTCACACAAAAATGTTCTTTATATGAAAATACACTGTCCCAGTTCCTTCCCTTATTCTGTCTGCTGGGGCCTGACTTTGGCTGGTAGCCGGCTTGTCTTGACAGAGGAGCTGGGCCACACTGGGTAGATATGATGGTAGCCACTCTCTCTGTGTGTATAGCACTCTGGCAGTGATTCAACAGAGCATGCATTCCCTTGTTAGCATAATTAATCTCTTTCGTGCAGAAAGTACATTTGGCATGTCCCTTTTGTTCAATTTTTTTTGAAAAAGTTGTTTTACAACCCTCATCCACTTTCTTAACTGTTAGTACCTCACTCTCATCAAATTCTCTCATTCTGTAAATGAAAAGTTGCATATATTAGCCACAGTGTTACCCTAGACCTGACAGTATCATAACAGAGTGCAAAATAGTTCACTTCACTTTGCCCCCTTTCTCAATGCGCCCCAAAATAACGTTATTCTGCACGAAAATGTACAGTTAAAATGTATCAACAGTAGTGCGGTCTGTCTGTTAGGATAAGCCCACACATCAGTTTCTCGCCCTTATGTGGTAGGTGTCATTGAAAATAAGTCAGTTCGTCACTTGTCATTAGGCTACTAGACGTCAACAAGCTGCTAGCCTAAACAAGTACGTTACCATTAGGCTACACGTTGGAAAGGGGGTAGAGTTGGATATAACGTTAGGCTGCTACTAAAATATTACAGGACAAAATACTGCTAGTCTGTCCGGAACTGAACTAAACTGACTGACGCAACAAACAAGGTTAAAAAAAAATCCAACTGTATTTTTGCTAGTCATGTAAAATGTAGCGCTAGTGTGCTACTTAAGCAATATAGCACGAGTGAGAGTGGGGTTGGTCATGGATATTCCCACGGGTGTTGTTCGGCCGTGGGAATATCCATGACCAATCCCACGATGTGTTTGGCTGTGTTTTTACTTGCTTTTATACAACAATTCTACAACAAACTAAATAATCTGAAAACACCCCATTATTGTTTAAAAATGTTAATTTCGACATCGTTCTTGCGCATCAAAAAATAGTTCCCTTTTCAATAGACAGCATCTTGGTTGCTAGGTAACCAACATTCCAGATCCCTCGTTACGGGTCTTGGTGGTTTACATGTCTTCTTGAAAGAAATGTTGAAAGTCGGGCTGAAATCACATTCATATCTAGGTTTGCTGAATGCATGTTACAAGGACAATGGGCCATGTCATGTAAGGGACATGGTACTGCAAAAAAACGGAAACATTGTCTACATTGCAGAACCACTGAACTTTATTAATTTATGGTGAATAAATGTTATATTACTGTGCACAGCCTGACGTGACGATGCTAGCACGTTAGCAGCGGTTAGTTAATTATGCTAACGTTAGTCTCCTCCAAGTGACAATCATATTATACACAATGCTGGCAATGCTAAGAACAATTAGCATCTTTGTTTATCTTACTTACATTGAGTTGACTGTGTGGCTTAATCCACAGATGTGGTGAAGCACTGTTTCGTTATGGTTTGCTAAGGAGTAACCCATTGCTTGAAATAGTGGAGAGCTGGGATGAGAACATTGTGTCAAATCTTCGCATTGTATCGCGGAGTGATTTATTATTAGCTGTGCAAAGTCTGAGTTGAAATGTCCAGGGATATTCCAACTCATGGAACGTCTCTCGGCCAATCAGAAACAAATAAATAGTTCCATAGAACCCAATTGTTGTATAACTAGCACTAACCTGGCATAGTTATTGTAAAGGCTGTAACGACACATTAGGACAACCTAAACATTACACAATGCAAATGGTAGAAATTATGTGATTAGAAGACATCAAATATGGTTAACCTTACCTTTCTTGCAAAAAAGACCAGGCGCGACACAAAATTACTGGATCCCGGACTCATAGATGTAACGTTAAATCCTTGCAGTGAGTGCAGTGAAGTGCAGCCTTGTAGCAGTAGGATAATGGTGCGGAGCAAATGGGATTTTTATGTGCGCAGCTTTTTGATTTAGTGTTGTCTTACACTTCCTATGTTTCATGGACTGTAACGGTAGGCTATGTGTTTATGTAGTCATTTTAATACAGAATTAACTTTGATGAAATTATAATCAGACACTTCAACCCCCCCCCCCCCCCCCCAAAGAAAAACTCGTCGGATCTGCACGATTCACACAAGTCCCCCAGACAGCCGTGAAAAAGGCGGCATCCGCCAAAGGGCGCGCTGTTTGCATCCCTGCATAGTCAGAACGCATAACAACTAAATGCAGCGTTGCCTTGTTTAGTTCTGATAGTGGGTTTCAACAGGAACATTTCTCCTGTGATCAGTGAGGTTTAAGTGATGAGTATTGCTGGAACATGTCACACAGTCTCATTGAAGGGCAAATCTGGTGTAAACTGATTCAAAGCCTTGTTGTTCGAGCTCACCAGGCACTGTCCAAAGGACAAAGAACAATAAAATGTGTCATAACCTAGACAAGTTATGGACAAGAAAGTAAAGCTGACTCAATATGGCAAAAAAGCCTTCGGTATCTTCTTTCCATTACAGGGTTTCCCCAGGTTTGACCACCCCAAATAAGACTTTTTTTAAGACCACTTACATGAAAATTAAGACCTACATCACACCCATTATGCAATTGTAAAACACCAGATCAAATCCATAATGACAATTAAAACAACACTTCCCCATGATGTGCTGTCCTCTCCTTTCGACTGATTATGTTGATTCCTTGCGGACGGTGCGAAAACCCAAAGTATTGTTTGCGCATATCCTAAGAAATTAGACTAGTGTAGTTGCCACGATACCAAAATTATTGTTTCGATACCGATACCACATCAAGAATTGCGATTTCGATACTTCGATAATTCTTAAAAAATGTATTTGATTTGGGGGCCCAGACCACCTTGACATCATCAGTAATATTGAATATACAGTAGTGTTATCATTCACACCAGTGGGCATCCTAGATTCTGCTTGACTCTTTCCACACACATGGAAAATTATGGCTTATTTCATATGTTTCTATTTCATATACCTTCGAATTCATATAAAGTGTACAGTTATTGTATAGTATTTTTTAATCTGCATAATTACTATTAATCTGCTTAATTGCTAAACATATTTAGTCATTTGAATGCTTAATATTTATTTTTAAACTATTACACCTAGGCAAATTTTAATGTGGTGTGTAGGTCTAGGTGTAATTGAGTGTTTGTCACTTTAAGAAATACGTGAGTAATTACTGTAGCCTTCAGTCTCACGGTTTTAGGCTAGTGAATAATAGTTGCACATAATGCATAAGGATATGTGGATGCAATTCATTGTTGTCTGTCATTAGATAAAATAAATGTAAATAAAAAACTATCAAGTTCATAGAAGGGATCATGTTCAATAATGATTTTAGCACTAATTACGAATGACACACATGACCTGAGCTAGCAGAATTAGTTAGCAAGGAGCTCTCTCCAGATGTAAAAGTTTGCAAAGGTTGCGCTGCCTATTTCTAAATTACATTAAACCCAATAGTAGACCTACGTACATCTCATAGCCTAGGTAGGTTAGCAACACAAAGTTGAGAGGTGCAAGTGAGCAAATCAACTTGATATTAGCCTATTATTATGTTTTACCACAGAATCACTTAAGCTAAACTAGCAGCCATGTCTCGCTGTTTATGGCACGACAGCTGCGCATATGTGTGTGAGGAGAAAAGACGCACAGCCACAGGCTTGGGGAGGAGGCACTAGACGCATGCCTTGTGCACACAAACAAGAACACGGTCATTCTTAAAAGTATTGATACTAATAAAATTAGGTATTGTGACAACTGCTAATAGCTATTGCGACACTTTTGTAGTATCGGTGCACTGTGCAACACTAAATTAGACGATCTCTGACGTTAATCAACCCCCTGTTGAATTTTCACATTGTTGTTTTTTCCTAGCCTAGAAATCTAGACGCAAAAGATCCTTGATTACTAGCAAGATAGAGCAACGTAATTCGTTACTAGCTAGTAATCAAGGATCTTTGGTTGAATAGCATACTGGCTTCCGCACAACGTTACCCGTGATGAATTGCAGCAGAGCGGGGTAGGCATAGCAACGCCGCGTAGCAGGCAACGACGAGAGCGCGAGGGCTGGATTTCATTGCACTATAGAACTGGTCTACCTTGTCTGTACTGCTGCAAGTTTCATCACCTGGTAAGAAACCCACAATTGCAGTGTCATGAGCAAATGTCTACAATGAGCAGCTTCAAAGAACGTATAGTGATTTCTAGCTCGTAGTGTGAAAAAAAGTATTTATTTGAATATCTCACGAAAAAAGTAAAATGAACTGAACTTTGAACTAGTTCAGAATTAAAATTGTGAACTTTGAACGTGAACTGTTCACTTTGAGCATGTATGAACTGAACTTGAACTAGTTCAGAAAAGCTGTGAACTGGCACACCACCCTAACATATGAACACTCCTTTTAAAGTTATTGCACACCTGAAATCTCTCCATGATCTGACCAAAAAAGTTAATGCACAGTCCTGCTCAGTCATGCATGCCACAACATTTTCAGCGCTATTATACAGCAGTAGCCTACGGAGGAGAAAAGGCCTGTGAGCTAAAGCAATTGTTTTTCAGTTCTTGAACAATCATGCAAGAACCGTATTTGACGAACATGGAATGCCACAGAACTTTTGCAAAGATATGCTTCCATTGGCTACACCAGACAAGCTAGTTTTTCCCCCTTTACTGCGTGCGAGCAGCGTGTATGCGCTCCGCTTCTGTTGTTGTAGACTGAATGGGAAACGGATTTGGAGCCAAAGGCTAAAATTTAACGCAGCTACAATTTGTAAGATATCACCAATATCAATTTAATGTTACAGATGTATGGCTACATACATTCTTAAAATGGTTCTGGTCTAGACTTAAATATCGATTGAAAACTTCACGTGTTTTTAGAGCGTGCTCTGCAGGCGACCTGTTGGCTATTTTTAGAAGGTGCGCTGGGGACGCACCTTCTAAAGTATCATGGTTAAGTTTTCAAACATTTCACTGACTGCTGGTCAGGCTCTCTGTGGCCACCTAGTATCTGTAACCTAAATTGAGGAAGCGTTGCTGGTCTAAAAATAAATAAATAATAAAAGAAACTGTGATGGGGATCGATCCCCATGTCGACTATGTGAAATAGCAACTTACTTAGGCATTAACTTGTTGCACCACAGGAGAAGCATCAACTTGTGAATTGGGAAATAAAGTATCAAAAAAACATCAAACCCATGTTTACATGTCAGCAACATTAACGTTAATAAGATGTTACTCTCCCTGTGCGCAAATTTTGTGTAAAATATGGACACGTTAGACTCTTCCTGCCCATTGCATGTCAGGATCTGGGCCCAGTTCCCCGAAAGCATCTTAAGCCTTAGAGCGTCGTAAAGTCCCTCTTACGAACGTCTTAAGATTTGCCGACTGTTTCCCGAAACCATCGTAGCTTAAAGCCCCCCTGTGTAAGAAATTCTCCCATCTAGTGGTTAGGAGTTATATAGCAACCAACCTCTCAAGCGCTGCCTCGTTTAGAACTACGGGAGCCGTCACACATCAAAACTGACACTAGTTCTGGAGTCTTAGCACGTTGAAGCATAAACTTCTCTCTGAAAGCGTAACTCTCGCCAAAATGCACCCTAGGGTGTTTTGTGAATGTACACGAGTCAAACTTTCGTTTAAAAGCATAATTATGTCTGAAGCGCCACTTTCAAGCTTGTCCGTGTTGTGGAGTTTTGAATGGGAACTATTTTTTGATACATGATCGCGTCAAAATCGCTATTTTTAAAACACTAAGAAGGCTCGACACAGCATGAAACTTCGATCGAAGTATCATCAGTGTCTCTACACATGAACTCGAGCATTGAGAACATTGTTCGTGTACACAGTGTTCACTAAAAGAAAGGTTTTGAACAACTCACTTGGGTTTTGTGCTCGCTGCCATCAGTCAAGGAGTGAGTTGTCCAAAACCTTTTTTTTTAGTAAACTATGTGTACACTAACAATGTTCTCAATGCTCAAGTTCATGTGTAGAGACACTGATGATACTTAGATTAAAGTTTCACGTTGTGTTGAGCCTTCTTAGTTAGCTAAAGTTATTTCTCTTTATTTATTTCGTTGGAAAATACAATGTCAATGTCGGACTGTTAGGAAGATATGACTTGTAGAAAATGGGCTCGTAACTTACATTGCTAAATGTAGGGAAATTCTGCAGATGAATCCAAGCTAATGTTTTTCTATGCATCCAGACGCCAAAGACTGAGCTGTATTCGCATGTTATGTCCCTTGCTGGCCACCGGTATTTTAACATGGCGCATGTACACGGCTAGTCGCCCCTGTGCTATGTAGATTTAAATGAGGATTTCTAAGCCAATAGGTATGCTTCGAGTTGGTGGTGGTCATAATTACATGAATGAGGCCACATTTATGAATGGTAAATGTTGATTTAGTTAACAAACAACTGAAAACGTTACACAGGGGGGCTTTAAGAGCGTCATGAAAACACTCGTAGATCTACCTTACCGGCTAAGAGCATCTTAACAGTACTTCTCACTGAGGTCACCAACAGGACAGAGGAATTACAACTTAGAATACATAATCCAATTTACGTTCCCATTCTTTATTGTGTTTACCTGT
Organism: Alosa sapidissima; assembly: GCF_018492685.1. Taxonomy (NCBI): domain Eukaryota; kingdom Metazoa; phylum Chordata; class Actinopteri; order Clupeiformes; family Clupeidae; genus Alosa; species Alosa sapidissima. The sequence goes on along the minus strand of NC_055962.1, from coordinate 28,523,217 downwards.
GATGAATCAGATTTTAGCGTGCAAAATAGCCTACATTTAATGGTCATAATAATGTGATGAAAAGCGGACAGAAATGCAATCAAGTTATTAAACGAGACGTTGCCAGAATAGTTTGACATTGTCTTTGCTAAGTGAATATTTTATTAGGCCTATGAGGTAAAAAGCAGAGAAAGCAACATGTGGTGTAGTCTGTATACTGCATCAAAATCTAAGCCTAAACATTTCCTCTCTTTCTTACTCGACTTCTTTCTTATCTTCAAACGTGTTCTTAAGTGACACCGCGAAAAAATATTGCATGGTGCAACAATCTAATCTTAAAATAATTACAATTATTTATGTCTCTGTGTGGTATATAACCTACTTGGGATGCTTACATGCAGATGTCAAAGTGTTTCTATTTTCGTATTGATGTGAATTAATGTGTAGATCCGAAGTTTAAATGGTAGACCTATAGCTGTGACGTGCAGTCACCTGACATCACCGTCAAATCAGAGGATATTTCAGAACTATTAACGTGGACAGCTCCCCTTAAGAGCCTCTTAAGAGCAGTGCACGCGCGTTCACGCTACGAGCATGTTCGGGAAACATTTGGAAAAACCAAACGAACAATCGTAAGATGAATCGTAGAAAACCCCTCGTAAGAGCGTGTCTCCGTCGTTATCGGGAAACTGGGCCCTGGACTGGACTGATGAGTTTGTGCCACCCTGGTGGCCATATTGTGTATTGTCCTGTGTTTGTTTTTGCCACATCTCCTTATTTGTGTCTGTGTGTCTCCGCCACATCTCCTTATTTGGTCTGTGCTTCCTGTCTTGTTTGTTTTTCCTCCATTTCTGCCTCCTCACCTGTTCCCTGTTATTGTCTCGTTGGTTTCGTCCAGTCCTCTGTCTTTCTGTTAATTGGTACCCTCCTGTTTCTCTGTTCCTTGTCGGATCATCTCTCTGTTTTGGTCTAGTCAAAGTCCCGTATGTATGTAAGTAAATGTTTAAATGTTAAGTTCATGTTAAAATAAATCGTGTTTTGTCTGTAATTCTGCCTGTTGGAGTCTTGCACTTGGGTCCGCCTGCACAACCTTGACATTGCAGTGTGCGTTTCAATGCCTGTGTTTCATGAACTGAATTCTTAACAGAATAGGCTTGACAAAAGGATACAATCAGGCAAAGCATTTTTATTTTGTATATATCAACAACAGTGCATTTTTCATGTAGGCCTAGGCTAGTTACTAATTGGGTTTGTGTACTTTTTCGTTCATTTGATTTCCGGTTTTGAAGCAATAGCCTATATATATATATATATATATGCCTATATGCACATTCAAAAAATTGGTCATTTTAAATATTGATGACAATGTGTTCAAACGGAAAACGAGCCATATTTCATTTAATTTAGCCCTCACAAGTAGAATGGTGTGTTGTTTATAATCATGGACTATTAGTTTAACAGCAATAAATCTCCATTACCAAATGTAGCCTACAAAGGGGCAATTTTGCTTTATTAACAACAGGCAGAGGCGATTCTAGAGTCTGTGGGGGCCCCAAGCAAAAATTTCAAGGGGGCCCTACCGACCAGTGTTCACCATTATGTTAGGCTAAAATAATCTGATACCAATGGAAAATGTATTAAATAAAACCTTTTTTTTAATTCCAAATGTTCCAAACATGAAAAACTTCTTTGGATAAAGTCTATCTTTTATTCTTAAATAAGCTACTTGGTTGACCCATCTCCTGACAATGTTACAATGTTTATTGTTTGCTTACAAGAATTATTAGCATGCAGAGTGAGAAGCGAACTGAAGGAGTTGGAGCTGGGAGAAAAATAGCTGGGCCTATAAACAGGAATGGAAAGAAAACTTTGCGTTCATCTTACCCAGTTTCACAAATGCAAAACCAGTGTATCAGATATGAAACAACGCTGTCACAATAAATAATATTATACCACACTACAAAACGCAGCTATTTGCTCCAAACAAGCACAAAGGCGCAATATTGAAGTGCTGGCCGAGGTCTATGCACAGCTAGCAGGATCCAGTGCATTCTGGTGTTCTTTCTCATATTTGTTTAAGCACCAACTCACAGTCTGATTAGTGAATAGGCTATTTGTAAATCGATATCGTAAAATAAAAGATTTAAAAAAATAGGACTGCCAGAATAATTTGACTGTGACAAACAATATCAGTGGCGGCAGCTTTGGCCGCCTGTTGCTGACCCATGTCGTAGATTATAGTTTAAACTCGAGGTGTGTCAATGATATTTTAATTTCATTTCGACTGAGCCGACAGGGATTTTACATTTTTTTTTAAAGTATAACGCCCATTCAGCCGACCTGGAGTTCAGAACTGTGTTAGGCGTTAGTGTTTATTATCTTCATGACTAGGCCTACAGGAGGAAGGCAGACAGTAGTTAGTCAGTTTGAGGACAATAAACGATGCATCAAAGGGTCAAGATATTGGCACCAAAGAGAATTGTTTAAAACAGAACAAGTGACGGTGTAAAATTAAAAATCTTTGGCGGCACACATTAATGTGATTTAAAAAATTAACGTGGATGATTGGTCCTTACTCATTAACACGTTATGCTGACAGCCCTAATATAAACATAACGTTAACCATCTCCTTGCTTTAACTAGTTGTAACTGTCGCTAGCTAGCTGAAGTATATTGTCGTATAGATGTAGCAAACCATGTTCAATCTTTCTGCCAATTAACATTAGCCTATAACTTCATTGAGTAAATGTCAAAATCTGATGTTGATCCGTTATCACTGCACCCTCGATTGACGTTTACCACAGTAGACTAAATATGTGTGGATTCTTTGAACTCTTTTGAACACAGATCCGCTGTTTATAAGGCCATAGCATAGGGCCTACATGTACAGATGTACTGTTTGTAGCCTACAACAGGACAGGAGCACGCAAAATCTCGCTTGTCCCACCGGCAAACGTGCTGAGACCAGGTCGGGGGCCCTCTAGCGGCTCGGGGCTCCAAGCAGTTGCTTGGTTTGCCTGTTGACAAGGTGCGCCTCTGACAACAGGTGAACCAGAAGCATGCATTGTGTAACGTTAACAGATTAGATCAAGCTAGACATATCTTCCATCTCAAATATAGGCTACTGCCCAGATAGCAAGCAGATATTGGACCACCGGTAGATAGGCTACTTGTCGGCAACCCGCGATGGTAACGTTAGGCCACCGGCAGTCTGCCGTATAAATGAATAAAGAAAGGTTGTCAAAGATGCGGCTCATTAGCCCAGCGGACCGCGGTAGAACCGATGTGCAAAAACTCACCGGTCCACCGGCGATAGCGAAACCGGGGTGGTTAACTTTGCTAGCTAGCTCCTATCTCATTGGTTCCCAAAGACTGGGTCACGACCCACGGGTGGGTCGCAGGAGATTTTATTTGGGTCGCCAGCACAATTTATGTTGTCTAATAGGCCTAGCTTATACCATTTAACCAGGAAAGTTATCAGTTTTCTATTAGGATATAGTTTGTTTAAGTCAAGTCATATTTATTTATATAGCACACTTAAACGCAATGTTATTGACCCAAGGTGCTCAGAAATAAAATAAACAGTAATAAAACAAAAAATAAAGACCTAAATGACAAAAAATAAAAATAAATAAATGAAAATACAAAATAACAATAATAATAATAAACAGATTATGATTGTAGATAAAAATAAACATATGGTTACTGAAACTACTACTATTATAGGCCTAGAGAAAGATGTACAGTAAAGTTAGATGCCAGTTAATATAATGCAGTAAAGAAATAGAAATAAGATTAAATAAATAAAATAAAAATAAACAACCAAACAAGGGACATTATAGGCCAAAGAAAATAGATGGGTCTTTAAATTTGATTTAAAACTACTGATGGTGGGAGAGGACTTAATTTCTATAGGGAGATTGTTCCAGTCTAGGGGCAGCAACAGAAAAAGCTCTATCACCTTTAGTTTTAAGGGTTGCCTTTGGGACTGATAGAAGAAGTTGTGAGGAAGACCTCAGTGGCCTAGAAGGACAGTAGGGACTTAAAAGGTCACAGATATACTGTGGTGCCATTCCATTTAGGGCTTTGAAAACAAAAGGTAAAACTTTAAAATGAATTCTGTAATTGACAGGTAACCAATGGAGTTGGGCCAGCACAGGACTTATGTGCATATGTTTCTTTGTTCCAGTAAGAAGCCTAACTGCTGCAGTTTAGACTAATTGAAGTCTAGCAAGGGTAGATTGGTTCAGACCTAAATACAGAGAGTTACAATAGTTCAGCCTAGATGTAACAAAAGCATGGATTACAGTTTTTAGGTCAGTATATGAGAGCCAGGGCTTTAATTTAGCTATTTGTCTTAGTTGAAAAAAGCTTCCCTTAACCACACTACTGACTTACTTATTGAAATTCAAAGAGGAATCTAGGAAAACATCTAGATTTCTGACCTCACCGTGGCAATTTTACAGCCAGTGGCCCAAGTGCATTTCTTATCTTAGGAACAGAGCTGAGTGGACCAAAAATAATTATCTCTGTTTTCTTTTCATTTAATTGTAAGAAGTTTGCAGCCATCCAACTCTTTATGTCATTAAAGCAGTTAAACAGGCTTTCCAAGGTGCAGGAACTATCGGCTGTTAATGGCAGATAAAATTGAGTCATCAGCATAGCAGTGATATTGAATGTTATGTTTGTTAAAAATGGAGCCAAGAGGCAGCATATATAGGGAGAATAGCAGAGGGCCTAAAATGGAACCCTGAGGGACACCACATTTGATAGGTGCAATGGACGAAGAGCAATTACCTAATCTTACAGAGAATGTTCTATCATTCAGATATGATGTGAACCATTTCAACACCACCCCTTGCAGACCAACTTCATCCTCCAGACGTTTTAACAGGATGCTATGGTCAACGGTATCAAAAGCAGCACTAAGGTCAAGAAGTGCTAAGAGGGCACAAGAACCATTATCTACTGAGCAAAGAATATCATTTTGCACCTTAAGTAGAACAGATTCGGTGCTATGAAGTTTTCTAAAACCTGACTGAAATTTATCTAGGATGTTGAAAGCTTTCAAATAAGAAGTGACCTGAGAAAGAACAACTTTTTCCAGGATCTTTGAAACAAAAGGTAATTTGGAAATAGGCCTATAGTTTTTCAGGTCACTGTAATCAAGACTGGGCTTCTTTAGTAGAGGTTGGACAATTGCATGCTTAAAACTAGAGGGGACCACTGCAGTAGATAGAGAGCTGTTGATAATGGCCAAAACAACAGGGCAAATGATGTTAAAGACTTCCTTAAACAGGCTGTGTTTACCACAGTCATGGCCCTCTGTGCAATTTTGCACTTAGAATAGCTCTGAAACTGGGGGCGAATGCGTCGCAGAGGGGACAGCGTGCATCTCACTCACAAAATGAAACATTTCTGTGGGGCGCCTGCCATGGACCTCACAGTTGCAAAATGCAAGGGACATGAATCAGCACAAACATTAACGGACAGCTGCTTCCGTTGACTGATTAAAATCAAGTTTCCGTGCTGTCAAGCAGACATCCGTGCACTGGACATATTCAATTTGCGTCATAGGCTGTATAGTTTCGAGATGCACTCTTTAAAGTTAATAGCAACTTCCTCACATTCCTTATTTCGGATTTAAAAACGCACAACAGTGCATTAAATTAGGCTACAATTTAAATTGACAATTTAAAAGCTATTATTTCCTCTCGTTTTCCACTTCGCAAACTATACTAGGCTACAGTAAAGGCGCTTTATCTTTTGGCTATTGCGCAAAAACCTCTTGTTCTGATATTTATTCATTTCACGTTCTTAAAACATAGCTCGTCACAACATCAATACACAGCCTTAGTATAAGGCCTACAAACAAGCAAATGTTTAACTCCAGAGAAATGCGGATTCAACTTTCCAAAGAAACCTCCAGAAATGGGCTAATATAACGACTTGAGTTATGTGCTATATGCTATTGAAAAGTTTGAGAACCTGTGGCCTAAAACAATATGGGTCGCGATGGTCTGTCATTTTTAAAAAGTGGGTCCTCAGAAAAAATGTTTGGGAAACACTGTCCTATCTGACGAACGAGTAGTGTGACAACGGCGTTCTTATGGAAACGTTGGTGCTGTTGCGAGTTGTTGCACTGGTTTGAATCCACAGTTTACGTGTTGAATTACACAATAAAACGTGTTTTGCAGTAAGTTGCTGGTTTGTAGAATGTAGCAGCTCGCTCAGTCTCGTTGCGAGTCCTGGCTCTCTCTGCTGCTGACTGCCTCCCTCTCGCCGCCAACAATTTTAAACTGCGTGACTTAATACAAAAAAACATGGCTGACTTGGATGGGGGCTGGGCTTGATGTCAAGCCCCGCCTTCCCGCAGGCTGCAGCGAGATGCTCCTCAGCTAGCCAGCAAAGTTAACCACCCAGATGGCAAGAGGCTGGCGGCAGCCCACCGGTTTCGCTGCCGCCGGCTGACCGCTGAGTTTTTGCACATCGGTTCTACCGCGGTCTGCTGGGCTAACGAGCCGCAGCTTTGACAACCTTTTCTTTATTCATTTATACGGCAGACTGCCGGTGGCCTAACGTTACCATCGCGGGTTGCCGACAAGTAGCCTATCTACCGGTGGTCCGATATCTGCTTGCTATCTGGGCAGTAGGCTAGCCTTTATTTGAGATTAGGGTATGTCTAGCTTGATCTAACCAGTTAACGTTACACAATGCACACACATGCTTCTGGTTCACCTGTTGTTAATAATGCAAAATCGCCCCTTTGTAGGCTACATTTGGTTGTTATTTAGAATTCTTGCTGTTAAACTGATAGTCCATGAAAGAACACACCATTCTACTTTTGAGGGCTAAATTAAATGAAATATGGCTCATTTTCCGTTTGAACACATTCATCAATATTTAAAATGACCAATTTTTTGAATGTACATAGGCTATTGTTTCATAACCGGAAATCAAATGAACGGAAAAGTACACAAACCCAATTACAGTAACTAGCCTATATAATTATATGTATACTATAAATATACTTTATAATTCGCTACCGGGCTGTTAGTCTGGTTGACAGCCCATAGAGCCCCATTGTGGACCCGGAAATGTTGAGTACACCAAAGTTTTATGATGGAAATATATAGTATGGGTTCCCAGCATGCAGAAACTGCCGGATGCTAATTTGCGTATGTAATTGGGCTAATTAGCATAATCGCCTATATTGATCATATTATAAGAGCTGCTTGGCCAAAATAGACAATGTTAGTATTGTAGCATTTCACCAAGAGCCAGAGTTTCATGAACTTGTTTATTGTCACAAAGCACACAATGCAGCATGTAACACACAGCGGGCCGCAGGCCCAGAACCGAAAGAGCAGTAGCCTATATTCCCCGGGGGTCCCGCCCCCCTCTCGCCAGGCTGCCAACCATGAGCGTGCCCGGGGTTATGCATAGCACGGACACTCCCTGATTGACAGCCGGTCGCTACATTATGTTTTTTGGGGTTACTTGAGATGCTGAGACCATATCTAACATTTTCAAGATTCAAAATCACTATTTAAACTTGGTTTGGTCACGTTTTTACTCTCATTAAGCTGAGTTTTTTTGGTCCAATTTAGACAGATTTTTGGAGGATATGAGTGTAGCGATATACAGTAGGGCTGTAACGATACACCAACCTAACAATTTGATTTATATTTTTGCGATTTTTGACCCACGGTTTGATACGAACCTCGATTTTTTTTTTTGAGTGGGGGGGGGCTAGACATTTCAATAGCCTACCTTAGAACACCAGAGGATTACAGTATAATATATCTGTATTATTTTATATCCTGATATAAAAAAATAAATACTGAATGTCTGATATTTATGACGGCACACTTTATGCAGATTAGCCTCTTGCTTAGGGCTACTATTTCTATTACAACTCTACCACATTCAGCTGTCTGGTTGAAGCCTGGAAATATTGTAAACAAAGTAGCATTGTTGGCTAGCTTATCATAGTCTACTGATTGGACTGTTCAGTTTCCTCATGTGTGTTTAAGGTAATACTGTTCTCCTAGGGTCAAGCCCTTTTGGGAAACATTGGTACTGAGATGATCATTCAACTTGAATGCAAGAGCTTTAACAAATATGTGCAGCATGCTAATGATGCTAAGCAGATTTAATAGTCTAACGATTGATGAGACATCGTTGTCTAATCGAAAGCTTTATTAAAGGTCGGGAGCAGGGACATCGGCAAAGAACATAGCACACGCTAGGGAAGTAAAGAACACTCACACCTTACACACATAGGGTTGGACGCAGCCACACCATACAGGCACAAGGACACACAATAACAACCCCAAAGTTTTCCCAGAATCCCCAGCGCGAAACATCTCAATCACAGTCTCAAGCACAGTCCAGCACGCTGACATTACACAGCTCCCCCAACAAGCCATTGCCGTCGCCGCTCGTCCCCAGCTCCCTTCAGAGAACGCCCTCAGGTCGCACTTTCACAGTGTGCACCACCGCGAAGTTCCTCCAACACCTGGCGGGGCTTGCCTCCACTGCCACAGACTCCCCAGCACTGAACACCGCAACTGGCACCGCACCTCTGACGCTCCGCTCCGTCGTCTCGCCAGTCGGGGCAGAAGACTCCAGCTCCATCGCAGCCGGACCACGCTGCACAATCAGGGTACAGCTACCGACGTTGGCGTCCCTCCGCTGCTGCCTTGTCGCATAGCTTTCCTCCGCTGCTCCACTCCACCACGGTCACGCCAAGGCCTAGACCATCTCTCTGGCTCGTGCTATCGAATTTCACACAACAAACTTTTTTTCCCCTTATTTTTCTAAAGAGCGCCGGCGAACAGGCCAACTCACACAGGCGCCCGCACCCAAAGGCTTAGAGTTCAGTTTTTCAGAGGGCCCTTCCGCCAAAGCTGCCCAACCGTCGTGCCTCAAACGGCTCCGCCAACCGTCCGTCCTCAAGGCACCACCTCCTTGCCGCTCCACCTCTGCTCTGCTCCGCAGCCTGGGCCACCGCCAACTCCAGCCTAAAGCCGCCCGGTGAGGGCAGGGGCTCAAGGTCTTCTCGCGGTGAAGTTAGCGCCCAGGTCGGCGTCACCACCTCATCTTCCAAGGCCGCTTCCTCAAGCCGCTCTCCCGGTCGCGTGAAGTCCTTCTCCGCCGTGGCCACTGCATCGGGACCCTCTTTAGGCAAGCACTCCTCCCGTAGCCAGGCCCAGGCGACGGCTGCTCTCCTCCCGAGGCTTCTACTGAAGGCCTCTGTAAGCTTTTTAGTACCCCTTACAAGGGCTCTCTTCGGATCCTTTTGCTTGGGCCTCCACCTATCGGTGAGCATGGACGGATTATGAACTTTCGGGCCCCTGGGCCCAGATGTATTAAGGGCCCCCCACTAATTGTCGCATGTGGAAGGGGGGGTTGGGGGTCCTCCCTCAGAAATGTTTTAATTTGTTTAATGTGATTTCCTGTATACTGGTGCATTTTGGGGATGGACTAAATTCAAACAGATTCATAGCCTACATCCTGATGTGTTGATATTGAGGCAATGATTTCATGCAAAGGCTTGGGCCCCATGACCCTGGGCCCGGTAGGCCCGTGCAGTAATCCATCCCTGGCGGTGAGGCCTCCCACTCCCGGCTCCTCCAGCACTGAAGACACTGTCTTCTACAGAACGCAACTTGCTCCTCCATGGAAAACGTGCCCATCTACAGGTGCTGCTTTGGAAAGCAGCAGACTGTCCTGATCCACCGGCTGTGGATATCACCGCATTTGGATGGAGTATGAAGACAGGTATGAAGAAAGGAGAGGAACTCGCCCATCCTCGATTCAAGTCCTGTTGCTCCTGCTGATTTGTTAGATGTTATCAGCTGTAACTGCAAAACTGTGGGTTAAAACTGTGTATACATGTATCTGGAAAGTGCAGCTGTGCAACTGCAGGCCTGGCCTGTACTAATTATTGTTTCTGCAAAGGCAGTGATGTTACATGTTGCAATATATTTAGACAGCAAAAAGAGCAGAAGGACAGGGATGAGGAGTCTGGAGAAGATGACGACAGGACAACGAATGAGGACAGTGAGGAGTAGTAGAGGCTAGTTCTTCCCTTTGTTACTCAATTGTGAGTCACAGCAGAGGGCCAGTGAATAGCTATTTCCAAAATGATTGTGGAATTCAGAAATAACTTGAGGATCCAAATTATTCCTGAACACTGGAACATTTTTATCCTCCAAAAATCTGTCTAAATCGCCCCCAAAAACTCAGCAAAATCAGCTTAATGAGAGTAAGAACGTGACCAAACCATGTTTAAATAGTGATTTTGAATCTTGAAAATGTCAGATATTGACTCAGCATCTCCAGTAACCCCTAAAAACATACTAACATTGTCCATTTTGGCCAAGCAGCTCCTATAATATGATCAATATAGGTGATTATGCTAATTTACGCTAATTAGCTTAATTACACAAATTGCCCAGTGTTTCCCATACATTGACTTATTTGTGGCGGCCCACCACAATATCAACACTGACCACCACACAATGATTTTCCATATTGTGCTATTTAAATTGGATGGAATTAGTTTATAGTAGAGCTATGTGCACCTTTGCACAGCCTCTCATTGTATCTCAACTACCTACATGCACGTTTAAAGCAAACATTAACAATCCTGCAATTGTTGGCATAAAAGTCGACTGGCTAAATTGTGCTTAAATCTGCATCATAACCACGCTGCGCTAATTTGTTAAAAACTGTTGCATTCAAGTCGGCAGAAAGGCTAGGCAATCAAGGACATGGGTAGATGGAGGAGAAATCAAAAATAATAAATAAAAAGTGTGCAAAAGTTGGAGAAAGTCAGATGTGTGTGTGTGTGTGTGTGTGTGTGTTTTGACGTGTGATGAAATAAGAAAATAAATAAAAGGTCTGTAGCATAGGGAGAGGGATGTAAAAGTGCTAAAAGTCTTGTAGGTGTGTGTGGGTGTGTATGTGTGTGTGTGGGGGGGTCATGAGTGCTGAGGAGTGAATGAGTGCAAAGTCAGTATAGTGTGAGTTCAGAGTTGGGAAATGTTTGAGAGTGCTGAGGAGTGAATGTGTGCAAAGTCAGTATAGTGTGAGTTCAGAGTTCGGATGGCCTGGGGATAAAAACTTCTCCTGAGTCTCTCAGTTCTGGCTTTGTGACTACATAGGCGTCTTCTTGATTTCAGCGGTAGGAATAATCCATTGTTAGGATGAGAAGAGTCCTTCAGAATCTTTTGGGCTCTTAGGATTACTCTTCTGGAATAGATATCTTGTAGAGCAGGGAGTTGAGTTCTTATAGTACGTTCAGCTGAGCGCACTACTCTCTGCAGAGTACTACAATCTCTAACTGTGGAGTTCCCATACCAGGTGATGATGCTACCAGTTAGAACACTCTCAACCGCTGAAGTGTAGAAGGCCTTCATGATGGATGAAGAAACTTTGAATTTCCTTAGCTAAAATTTTTCTTTTCTTTACCACCGACAGCCCGGTAGTAAAGGCAGAATTCGATTCTATAGTTTATTGTTTATTAGATGATAGAAACTGATGATGTAGGCTAAACACAAATGACATTTCATGCAACAACAGTGAATTTCTCATGTAGGCCTAGGCAAGTTACTGTAATGGGGTTCGTGTACTTTTTCGTTCATTTGATTTCCGGCCTATGCGCATTCAAAAATTTGGTCATTTTAAATATTGATGACAATGTGTTCAAATGGAAAACGAGCCATATTTCATTTAATTTAGCCCTCGAAGTAGAATGGTGTGTTGTTTCATTATCATGGACTATCAGTTTAACAGCAAGAATTCTCCATTACAACCAAATGTAGCCTACAAGGGGCGATTTTGCTTTATTAACAACAGGTGTACCAGAAGCATGCATTGTGTAACGTTAACGAGTTAGATCAAGCTAGACATATCTTCATCTCAAATAAAGGCTACTGCCCAGATAGCAAGCAGATATCGGACCACCGGTAGATAGGCTACTTGTCGGCCCAGCCCAGCGGACCGCGGTAGTACCAAGGGGGCAGGCGAACGTTCGGAGACACTATGGCGGATCTGAGGCTAAATAGTAGACCAGTTCACCTAGCCATCCCATTGAAGCCCACGCAATTTGGCGCCACTTTGACATCAAATAACATTACAGCTGAAGTGTTTTAACCCTTTATATGAACTTTTTCTATTTTCGGAGTAATACAACATTGTGTGATTAGCGTCATAACCTCGGCTGAGTAATAAACGTTTTTCCGAAATCAATGCTAAAGTGACGTAATGAGCATACAACCAGAGCGGGTGAAAGCGTCGCACAGGAGCAAAATAACCATATTCTCTGGATAAGAACGAAAGCATCGGAGCACAACATTTCAGCGAAGTTTTGATGGATTGACAGTAGCCTAGGCTATGAATGTGGCGAGTGCTGTTTATATTAAATCACATTTATCTACGAACAACTAGGACATTTAGAACAGTAATGTAGACATGGTGGTAAACTCAGCAGTCCGCCGGCGGCAGCGAAACCGGTGGGCCGCCGCCAGCCTATTGCCATCTGGGCGGTTAACTTTGCTGGCTAGCTATCTTATCCAGCTAGCTAGTTCCTATCTGACGAACGAGTAGTGTGACGACGGCGTTCTTATGGAAACGTTGGTGCTGTTGCGAGTTGTTGCACTGGTTTTGAATCCACAGTTTACGTGTTGAATTACACAATAAAATGTGTTTTGCAGTAAGTTGCTGGTTTGTAGAATGTAGCAGCTCGCTCAGTCTCGTTGCGAGTCTTGGCTCTCTCTCTGCTGACTGACTCCCTCTCACCGCCAGCAATTTTAAACTGTGTGACGTAATACAAAAAAACATGGCTGAGGCTGCAGCGAGATGCTCCTCTCGCCTTCCCGCAGGCTGCAGCGAGATGTACTTGATTTGATCACACACAATTAAGAACTATTTCCTAATGTGGAAAATGTTTAGTGTTTTTCGGCCAGAGGTTCTATAATAGCCTAGTCTACAATTAATTTGTGCCGCAAATGATCAGACGTCTGACAGAAGCAAGGGCATAGCCTGTAACTTTGTTGATCCGCGGACTAGCAATCTCATCGGAGAGGAGCCCCTAACGCTGCAGAGACAGAAGAAAGGCACAGAACACAGTTGCATGTCCAGTGTAGCCATGGGTCTGATGAATATAGCCTACCGAATGCAGATGGCACGCTTTGCCTGGTCTAGACTAGAAATTATATTTCAATGATTTAGATTAGAAGCTGGGCACGTAGCGCTCCAGAATCTTTGGTAGCAACCCCGCTCAATGCATCTCCACACTTCATTGGTAGACTTCCGAGGGCCCTGACATTTAAAACGAGACATTGAGAACTTTGAAAAAGCACTGGTAGTTTACTTACAAGACGATTTTATACAGACAGTATCTTCACGAAGTTTAGCGTTTGCAGCCATCTTGAATTTAGTCACGATAAGTCGAGCAACGAGTAAGAATGAACAGGTATGATAAGGGATCAGATTCCAAAAATAATTCAGTGGAAATGCATGGATTCCAGTTTCTTCCAGTAGCAGCAACTGGAATCCATGCATTTCCACTGAATTATTTTTGGAATCTGTAAAGGTAACATAAAGAAGTCACAGGTCTTCAATGTTACGGGAAAAAAGTATTTATTTCTCTATGCTGTGGTGGAAGTTAGCATAAGAGGGATTTTCCCGGTGGTCAGACATGTGGGTCAGATAAAAACATGAGACGGTTGCAACATAGATAGGACAGGAAAAGTCAAAAGAAAAACTCCAATCTTTCTTACTGGTGGTAAAAGGGGTGTTTGCCTGCCTTCCGTTCCTGGGGCACAGGCCGCTCCCAAGAAAAGATAACGTGAGTCTTCTGGAAAACTAACTAAACTATACTCCCTGAACCTATGAATAAAAACGTGCAGGAAATTTACAACCGCTCAACTAAAAGTAACAATACCAAAACTATTAACAAAGTGCTTTAGACCATAATTTAACAAAGTTTAAACTTAGAAAAACAGTAAACTAAAAGTGCCAGCCAACGTCCGTCAGGAGCGAGGACGAGAGAAAGAGAGAGAGCTATCTTGGAAAGGGGCCGGTTTTTATACCAGTGGGCCGGCCCTCAGTCAGGCAGTCATCCATGTCAGAATTGAAAGTAACACACCCAGTCTCCACCTACACAAATGATAGTGACAGAGTAGGCCAAGAGAAGCACAGAAAACTTCAACCACGTAACACCAACATTGCCCTTTTCATCTCGCGTGGCAGCGTACCACAGTTTGGGAATCCTGTCTAGACACTAATTGCATTTACAATAGCAGCAGGTTCAAACACACCTGGCTCCACTGGAAACAAATGAGCTACCTGAAGAACCATTCGTGCATAAGGCCTATTGTACTTGTGTTAATGCGTGCTCTCTATGCAAACTGACAAATTTGTTTGTGGGTCTCAGCATCTAAGGTGGACATGCGACGATACATTAAAGGTGGATTGGACACTCTTCAATGCGAGGTGCGCAGGCACTACTCGGGCGGGACGCCGGTGCGCTGGCCCAAGTTGGGAGCCCAGGAGCACGACAACTGGTTTACCTGCACACTGCACCACACGGAGGGACTCTTTGTCATCACTTCTGTCCTCAGACAGAGTTCCAATGTTCGCAATGTTATGCAGCCAGGCCTCCAACATTGGATTCAACAGTGGGTTCCAGTTGCAGATAAAGACATAATCAGCACCACAGGTAAAGTCAATGTCACTGCTTAGAGAACAGAGTAGGATAATAACTGTGGTAATAATACCATACAGTTTATGCCTTTCCACATGCCTCTGTTTCTGTGCCTGGCCAGCTGTAATGTTGATGTTCACCAACACCCCCACTGTGGTGGTCGGCCTGATGAAGGAGCAGACCCTGAACTGTGAGTTTGCTGTAGACCACAAGGCAGCCCACCTCACTGTGGAGTGGCACCTGCAGCGCAAAGGCAACCGCTCCAAGCTCTTCAGCTACTCCAGCCACACGGGCCAGAGTGAGGGCAGTGGTGTGTCTGTGAAGGCCATTGCTAAGGGAGACGCGTCTCTCAAGATCCCCTTTACAAATATAACTAGTGAGGGCACCTACGTCTGCTCTGTGCACGTACCTCCAATCTCTGGCAGCCACTACATACAACTGAACATCAAGGGTGAGTGACACTTACAGGAAGAAAAAAAAACATGACTCAAAAAGATCAAATGAGCAGTTTTAAGGATTAGTGTTTGTTTACAGTCTTTACACTTTACAAAGCACTCCATGTTCAGCCCGGGCTTAGTAAATGGCAAAGTGACTTGGTCAGTTATCCAGCCAATCACAACTTGCATCGACAGGTGCAATTTGTTGGCTGTTAAGCATTTTAAAAAAAAATCATCAACCTTTCACCAGAATAAAGAACCATTTCTTTAATGGTTCTGTCATATTTTGCTTGACCAGCATTTCTGAATTAGGCTGGAGCTGCAGCCTTTTATCCTGCGCTTCATGAATCTGTACATGTGGCAATCACCACAATGCTGATCACCACAACACTCAAACACTCTCTTTTTCAGAACCTCCCTGTATGTCGCTGAATGTGAACTAATGGTTCAGTTATGAATTGCTTGAGCAGCATCTCTGAATTAGGCAGAGGCTGCAGCCTTTTATCCTGCGTTTCATGACTCTGTAGATTTGCCACAACAATCACCACAACACTCTGTCTTTCAGAGCTGCCCCGTTTGTCCCTCAACGTGAACTCTCAGGTGTCTCTGTCTGTGGGGGAGTTACTGCGGGTGGATTGTGAGGCGACAAACTACTACCCGCACGATGTGCACATGGAGTGGTTGAAGGAGTCTCTTACCCCGGGAGCAAGCCGCATGCCTGAGGTGCTGAACAATACCACGTTCTCCAGCCACCACCGCAAGCAGAATTACACCTACTCCCACATTGTCTCTTACCTGCTCAAGCCCACCCTCCAGGACTCTGGGTACCGCTACTCATGCAGGCTGTCTCACCATGCTCTGCAAATGCACATCCAGAAGAGCTTCACCCTCAGTGTCACGGGTTAGTAGCTTACTGTCACAGTTTGAGAGAGGGGAAAAACGGGGGGTTTATATTGCTCAATTTTTACATGAGACAAGGTATTTACAGACCTGGCGTAGGGGGGGCTACTTGAATCAGAACAAGATTGCTGCAGCACAGAATGACAGTTCAGCTCTGTGTTCACTAAAGGTTAGCATTATCAACACCACAGCGCAAATTAAGTTCATTAGGCTACTAATGCATACACATGAACTAGTTTGGTCTTATCACAACTGCAGAGATAAAATGTGTTAGACAGACAAAGTTATCAGCAGTTAGTAACATGCTTAGAGCCTTAGGTGGTAAGGTAAGCCATAATGTTAGAACACAGCTGGGTCTCGCGGACACTAAGCCTCCTTGTGGTCATGGTTAACATTAGGCTATTAATTCATTAACTGTGACATTAAATGTTTGCGCTGCCAACTGTTATTCATCTAGTTTTGAGCATGTGTGAGATTTGTTTGGTGGGTGTTGACAGTGCACGTGATCAGAATACTTTATCTGTTCATCTTTACCTGCTCATTATGCCTACTGCACCTCCTGCCCTCTTTGATACGTGTCCGTTCAATCAAAGCCATGAACACTTTTAACGCACATCACAACACCTGATTGCACTCTCATCTTCATAAGCATTATATAGCATGTATATATATATATATATATATATATATATATATATAATTTTTTTTTTTTTTTTTTTTGCACAGTTGAGAATGTAAATGGTTTATCTAAAACAGTTCAAACCAACTGTATGTATGTGTGACTTATAGACGCTACAAACGTTTCGGGAAACATGTCAAAACCTTCAGGTATAACGAACAATGTAGCGTTGAGAAGGTTTCAGGAAACCAGGCTCTGCTCTGTGTCTGTCTCATTCTATGCTGAAATGTAAGATCAATCTTGGTCATGTCAGAAACCAGTAAAGAAAATAGAGCTGTTATGTTTTTTTTTTCTTGACATTGCAGATAAGGATTCATATCTCTGGTACATACCTCCTATTCTGACTATACTTGGAATCCTGGGTTTCCTCTTGATCAGACGACGTGCAGGTAAATAAACAGCCACCTCTTTTATTTGTATTGATTTTGTGACATCACAATATGAGTTTTTCACACATTACATTGTTGTTACAGTACCAAAAGGACCTAAGGTAAGACCCATCTCTACAAAAAGTAAGTTTAGACTGTCAAATATGTTCTACCTTTGCTGATTATGCATTATCTTTTTCCTCTTCTGACTAGGGTGTGTATGGCCGCGCCTAGAACTGAAGGGTAAACATGTGGGTTTTAAAATATGGCACACTAATTGGGGACAATCCCATGTTTCTGTTTACACCTGAAGCACTCCAACAACAGGTTCATGTTGGAGTTTATGCATTTTTGAGTTGGTTGCCAAAAGTGAAATATCATTGGATTCCTTGGATCAATTGAAGTACAACGCACACTATGACAGTGGAAATCAAAATTTTGGAAGATGACTGATCCATTTAATTTTGGATTAAAAGAACCAAACTGTTTTAGCCTACTGACGTGTGCAATGCTTATTTATGTTCAATACGTTGCACAGTATGCATTTTTCTAATTATGCAGACCTCCTGATTAATTTTTGAATATATTGGTATATATTAAAGGTAGTTGACAGTAAAGATATTGTGACATCTACAATGCTTATAAAAAATATTCACTCCCTGGATATTTTCCTCTGTTATTGCTCTTATAAATTGAATCATGGTCAACTTAAATGTCAAAGTTAAAACAGATCTCTTAAAAGTAATGTCAACTAATTAAAAAAAATATATAATGTCAAATAAGTGGTTGCATAAATATTCACCCCCCTTAAAGTGACCAACCTAATTCAAATGTTTAAGTCACTGAACATCCCCTGGAGTTCCGGGAAATCCATCTTTAAGAAATGGTGCATGTGCAAACCTGCCTAGACCAGGCCGTCCCCACAAACTGAGTAACTGCAAGAAGAAGAAGACACCTAGAAGACACCTATGGCTGAAGGAGTTAGAAGCCTCAACAGCTGAGATGGGAGAGACTGCATACAACCACTGTTGCCCGGGTTCTTCACCAGTCAAAGGTTGGTAACACTTTACTTGTCTGTATTGATGGTAATTTTGATACCATAGATTTAATAGAGACCCAGTCAGACCAATAGTATGAAAAATCAGGAACAGAGTTTATTTACAATGATGCGCATCAAGGGAAAGACAGCATGACTTCACCTAAAGATCCATCAGCTGCTCTAACTAGACAAGGAAATAGTTAGGGTTTAAGTATCCTTCCAGGCTGACGGGAGATGGCGTTGGTCATCCCATCTCACGTGGACTACACTGAATCAGACCCTGATTAGTGGTAACCTGGCAATCCGGAGCAGCTGGCTACTGACGCAGCCATGCAGAACAGTAAAACACTGCAAAGTCATAATATTCCCGCTTATCTCTAAATAAAGTCACACACAGATATACACAGGGACAGTACAGATATCATACAGTCATTACATACAATCATACTTTTAGTATCAAAGTGACCCACTAATGAGAAATGCAGAACATTAAACCACATATTGAAATATTGGACATAATGCAGAACATTAAACCACATATTGGAATATTGGACATAATGTTCTATTCCACTTTCTCTTAGTATCTACATAAGAGTGACATGAGACTGTCATAACTTATCATGACAAAAACTGAATGACACTAACCCTAACTTGTCATGACAAAATCCAAATGATACTTGACAGAAGCGAGTGACGGAAGAGCTATGTCATAAACGTTTATGAATTGTTTATAATGTTTGACACGTTCCTGACAGTGTCATGTCACTCTTATGTAGACACCTTTAAGTAAAGTGTCATCCAAATGGGTATGGGAGAGTGGCAAAGCTCATATTAAAAGGTGCAGTGTAGTCATACCCAATTTCAAGCTATATATTTTTTGTCACATCCAGCAATCATCTCACGATCTGCTAGCTGTCTGCTCACTGTCCGTTTCGTGAGTACATTGTAAACCTGTAGTTGCCTAGTGTGTGTGGTAGATATGGCTCAGCATTTGTAAGCTCCTTTTATAAAGACAAACCTGTTATTCCACATGCTTTTAAAATTGCCCCCATCATAAGTGAGAGGGTGAGGATGCTTCTATCCACATTGTTAATGAATAAAGCCACTGGACTGGACTTAATTCCGTCCAGATTTCTGAGGGAAAGTGCCAGAATAACGTCTAGTGTACTCACCCATATAATTAATTTATCTTTAAGCCAGGGTATCTTTCCAAGTGACATGAAAAGGGCCTGTTTTAAGGAAAATACCAGATCAGATGTTGGTACAGTAAGTAGACCATCAATTTTAGATTAGAATAGATTCAATAATTACATGAATATATTTTACCATAGAACTTTGGGAAATCCCATTCAAGCCAATGGAGCGTTCTACTTGTCTTGTGAAGAGCCGTGTAATAAATAAATATATTATAAGAAAAACAGAATAAATATGGATATTTAGTGACCATATAGACCGATATGTACAGCTATGTTCAGTGTGGTAACAGTAGTAGTAAGAATAAGTGCATGTGCAGGATGAATAGAATAAAGAGCAGTAGAATATGGCTATGTATAAGTGTAATTACAGTATGTAAATTTATAAATAAATAGAACACTATGGGTGGGTATTGCAAATGTCCGGGGTGTGGGGGGGGGGGGGTCTATTGAGGGGCAAAAAATGTTTATCCTAATATTATAAAGTATTTCCACATGATTAAATAACTTACTTTCAACATTAAGCAAATTCTTTGGTCCAACTTAAGGTACTTTGGTTAGTTCAACTTAATTTGTTAGGGTCCATTAAACTTGTTTGCAAGGTTTGGAGCCCACGTAATTTACTAAGGTTGGGTTAACACAATCTATTTAAGTTGATTTAACTTATTGAAAACTACTTCAAATCAAGTTGCACAAACCCAAGTAAATCAAGTTGGTTCAAATGAATTTCTTCATGCTGAAAGAGAGCAATTGAATCACATGGAAATACTTTCCATGATTTAATTAACTCAGTTCAAAGTATTACATTTAAGTTTACATGAAAATGGGTAAACATGATGTTGGCCTAAAAAATAAAACAAGTAACAGACGACAAAGATGTTATTTAAAATACAAACTGTATTTCAAGCCTTGGATTCACATCAAGGTTTAAGTGCACAACATTCAACATTTATATTGAAAGACCCTGACATCCAAAAAAACAAAAAAATCACAATATGCAAACTCGCATTAAAATATTGTCGAGCTATATATTGCATGTTATAAGGGTTCAAGTGCACATTTAAGTGCTCACTGAAGTGCATATCTTGTGTTTTCACATAACAGATAAAATTAAACATTGTAAAGATGCTGTGTAGTTGCACATATACAACTAAGTATAGTTCAGAGAGTTGCATTGAAAGAGCAGAGCCTAGCCAACAAAATACATTAAGCAATATCTGACAAAAAAAATGAAAAATATTTAAAAAAATAAGTCTGACTTCTTACCAAGTCCAAAGTCATCTTTGCACTCTACACATTTGATGAGATATTCTGGAAAACCTTCCGGACAATGCAAACAATTCTTAATCATTAGTTATAGAGCCAAATCATTTATCAAGTCTCAACAGGAAAAGAATGGAAAACCTTAGCCAACAAAAATACATTTGACTACAGCATTCATAGCTATCTCTGGAAACACTATGATAGAACATTTCCTCACAAAACACAATGACTGAAAAACTTCACCTTTAAGGTAATACAAACAATGCTCAAGTATTGAGAATTGAGCCTGATCATCCAATGATTCTTAACGAGCAAGAATTGTTTTCAGAGCTTGAACTTTTTTGGAGAGCTTGTTCCCATCAAGCTCCAGAACTAACTTCTGGAGGGCTTCAAACGTGTACTTATGCTCTGATGGATAACACAAGTTGAGAGCATAGACAAGAGCAATGAAAATGGCAAAAGCAAATGGTACGTTACGCAGCTCCCGTAGCACAGTGACACCCTCAAGAAGGATCCCAACGTCCTCTGGGGGATCACCAGGTTCCGCACCCTCGTGTCGAATGACATAGATGCCGCAGGTGGTCTCTGCCATGGCCGTGTGACTACTGACATCATCTGGCTGTAACACAAGATTTTTTTCAAGTGTTCATTACATGTTGTATATAATAATAAAAAAATGTTTTGTACTACTGTAAAATAACTAAAAATAATTTGTGAAATATATATACCATGTATTCTTTCACAAAGCTCTCGGGGTCTTCATTCATATAGACACAAAGTCCCTTGAGAACACATTCGCGACGGACATCAATGCCAGAATCCTGTACATCAAAGAATAAAACAAACACACCTTGCAACAACACCACCATGCTACCTATAACAATTATTGATAGTACTTTTAAAGAGAAATGTCAGTAAGAATGATCAAAACATAATCTCCCCATTGAAAGTACGGAGAATGTCTCTGACCATGTTCCAAGTCTCTATTGCCTGGTTTAACACACTCATTTACAAAGTTATCATACCTCAGTCATAGGTACTACGATGCGCTTCAGCCGTCTTCCCAGGGTACCTCCTTTCTTGCTAAATGCCTTCATCAGGTTTGCAGATTGAGCACCCAGCTGGGAGAAAAACTTTGACTGCAAGTTGACAATGGTGATCCTTTTGAATTCCGCACACAGCTATGGAAAAAAAACAAAAACACATACTCAGAAAACTGTTTTCTGGCCACAAGTATCACCATTATTGACCTTCTGCAAGTTCATTGGCTATTTCTTCAAGCTTTCATTGTAGAAAATGTGAAACAGAAAGGATTTTGCTTTACTTACCTCACACAGAGTGAAGAGTGCTGGCCACCTCGCCTTCAATTCAGCTATCATGGGTGCATCTCTGACTACTTCTTGACGTCGGTGGGCAAAAGTCTGATCCATCAACAAGGATACCTGATCCTCATTATTTCTTTTCTCCACCTCTGATAGGAGCAATACTCGTTTCAATTCCTGGCTCTCCTTTGATTCACCTTGTGGATAAGCTGGGCAGTAATTAACTTCGGCTTTTTTTGGCTTTTTCACACCGTAGGCAGGGCTGCGTCGGTCACCAGGTTTGTTTGTCAAGGCATTCACTGAAACTTCGGGGCATCCAAGGCGTCTCAGCTTGTTTCTGTAATTTCCTAATTTATCCTTCAAGCTCTTTTTCCAGCCATCACATCCATTGACTGAGCCTGGCTCTTTCAAACAAGGGTGTGCAGACACAAGAGTGCTACCTCCATACACTCAGCATCAGTGAGGTAGACATTGAACTGAACAATTGTTTCAATCAAGCCATCAAGAATGGAAGACTTGAGTTTGGTTTCAGGGTCCAGCAACGTTCCAGTGTCTTTGAAAGCAGCATTAGCCCGCCCTAACTGTAACTCAGCATCATATGAGAACCGGGGCACTGTGAAAACCAGGGGCCATGAAGACACTCGAGGTAGACTCAGGAGAAGACAATATGTCTGTGTCATAGGAGGCAGAGGAAATGGACGAGGTGTCATGTGGAGAGTTTGGTGGGGGGGCAGATGAATAGGGAATTGGGCTATCAGCTAAGGCAGAGCAGGGCAAGGAATTAAAGACTACTTTGATGGTGGTTTTGTCCTGGACATCGGAGATTGAAGTCAGATTGTTAAATTCATTAAAATCAGGATCCATGAATTGTAATCTGAAGTCCCCCTCTATACCACACTGAGTCTTAATATGTAGTGCAAGTTCACTGAGAGACTGTGGTAAGTCTCGGAGAATCAATCTTTGTGAATTTTCTTCGCCTAGAATGATTCTAAGCTTCACTGTGGCAGCCATTTCACAACTGTGAATAAGTAAATGGAAAAAGTTTAGTAACAAGCCCAAAAACACCTCAACATTGAATCTCAACATCACCATAACTTATATGATAAAGCATCTTTTTAATGTGACCATTCGGAGTGTTCCAATAAAATAGTCTGACAAAGGGTAGATACCTGCCAGTTCCTCAAGCGCAATCAAAATTGTTTCTTTTGATGGACAAACGCCCTGAAATGTTCCCTATACGATTTAGAAAGCCTTCTAACCATGAAACAAAGTCGCTCTTGAACAACACAAATCTGACGAATCTCCCCAAAATCTGGCAGTCCACTGGTAGATCCATAAACTACAATCATGCCATTTCTGAAGGTTACACCTTTGGTTGCTACACAATTGGTAAGATTAACTGTAGTTGTACTGGGGAATTTCTCCTCAATGGCCTGTCCTATTTCCTCTTTCAAAACATCCAGAGGAACAGTTGAGACCTTTGTCATATCAAGACCAGTTTTTACATAACTTGAGGCACTCAAGTGATAAGAGATCATCAGCTGATGCTTAGAGGCTAGGGAGGGGGGTACATTTTTGAAGCAGTTACACTCTAAAAAATGCTGGGTTATTTTCTCAACCCAAACGCTGAGTTGAAACTGTTGGGTCATTGTGTGGGGTTGTTTTTACTCATGTTGGGTTATTTTCTGTAACCCAGCTTGTTGGGTTGATAGTTTAGGACAGCGCCCCTCCTCTCCCCCACCTGACGTGAGCACACTACTCAGCACCAGGGTAACTTTAACACAGCTGCATAGTTATTTGAGAGTTCGGGGGAAATCGTTATTCTTTCAACCGTCCATGCAGTCCAGCAGCTTTCAACATGCAGTGGAAATCAGGCGATTTTGGAAGGTATGTATCTGCTTTTAACTTTTTTATTATTATTATTCAGACGGATTTTAAAAGTAGCCTACACCCAGTTTGTGATATGAATGGATATTCTAATTTCGTTCAGCCTAAGCAGGTTAAGAATTGTGACATTCAAGCCAGCTAACGTTAGCTAACATTAATTTACAGTCTTACAATTACTGCTCATGTTAATGTTAAATCTACACAAAGACAGACTCTTTAAAACATAGTTCTGTGTTGACTGGGTATGAACTGCTGAACAGAAACAAAACAAACAGTCATGGTTTCCGAGTGTGTTGCGCTAATATTTTGTCTCCAAATTTTTAATGTTTGTCAACATCATTCACTGATCATGGTTTGTGAAAGTCTTGATCTAAAGTTCTGTCAATAGCAGTGATTAATTTACTCTTTTTCTTTCTTTGATTGACAGGGCTGACTCCCAAATGGACCGTGGAATCTAGCTGTCTTCATGGAAGTAACTTATCACTTGCTGATGCTGCTTTTAGAGTAGGCTATTGTCGTGGAAAAACTATCCACTTTCCCGAACCTCCAATCCAACTAGCACTCTGATGTCAAAGACCCGAAGGAGAACACCAAGACGAAAGAAGCTGAAGACTGTTGATCCTTTATTCACCGTATTGCAGTGATAATACAATCCAAACAGCGTCAGGACTGGACCGTCAGGCAATAGAGTGATGAGTGGCAGCTGCTACCCCAATGAGATCTGATCTGAGTGTGTCTGAGCTCTTTCTTTTATGCTCTCAGGGGCCTGGGAGGCGTTCCTATCCTTAGGAACGTCACCAGGCCCTTTTTAGCCAATCAGAACGTTTTGGGACTTGAGATATTGGTGGAAAACCCTTCTCATCTAAACATTAAAAAATGTGTGTTACTAGGCAGAACACATGTGACCAGGTCCTATGTGTAATCTGTTGCCAGGCAGAGTATGCGTTTGTTTTGGTTCTATGTGTACTTTCACTTTTGGTTCTGCCTCCTTTTCTTGTAAACCCCTCCACTTCTTCTCAGCCCTGTTTGGTTTTACTTTCACTGCCATTCCTCCTCAGTTTCACTCTTAGTCTCTGACCGCTCAGTCTCATGACTTCCAGTAAATGTTGCATAACAGTTGCATAAACAATATCCTTATATAAGATACTATGTTTTCTAATAAACCAGCATGCTTCTAATAAACCAGTATGCACACACACACAAGTTATTATGTCTAGATAAAATCACCACACTATCCATTCAAAAATAAAGTAAACTGTCAAATAAATAATTATGTCGAACTGTTTTATTTCATTGCATGGCTATTTGTTGCCCATTTTCTCTCAATGCAACCCAAATACTTGGTTTAGAAAACCCGACAACTGGTTATTTTAACTAGCAGTTCTGTTGATATAACCCAGTGGTTTGGGTTGAATCTATACCCAATATACTGTGTGAATTTTACTCAACATTTATATAGTTATAACCCAGCACATTGGTTACCTTTACCCAGTCTATTGTGCCAATTTAACTAACGTTGTGTTGATATAACCCAGTGTTTTGGGTTAGAATCATACCCAATCTGCTGGGTTTAATAATGTACCCAGACCATTGGGTTAGGATAACTCAATGTGGTGTTGGTCCAATAGTTAACCAGCGGCTGGGTTATATTTGGGTCATTTTTAACCCAACATTTTTTAGAGTGTAGTATGAGGCTTTGCCTCAAATCGTAGGGTCCAATGTCCCACAAGAGGGCCAAAAGCCCTGATGAGTTGCTGATAATGCTCCAAATAATGATGTTTTGGAAGCAGCTTTCCTGATATTTGAGTCAGGAGCAGAGTTCCTGATATTTGCGAAGAGTAAAGAAGCCTGACTTCACCTCTTTGGTTTGGATGTCGGTTTTTGTTCCTGTGCAAAATCTGCAGATATGCCCACCAGAAAAACTCTCATTAAAACCAGCCATGCCGTGAGCACCCAAGTTATCTGCCACAACTACCTGAATCGTTCCTTTAAGGCATCTGCCAAGCAATGGAATAAAAAGTCCATCTTGCTCCAATGTTTTCACATCTTGGAGAAGAGGACGTAAGATCTTCTCATAGCCATACTTGCGCACGTCATCAGTTTTGCACAAGATTGCCAAGTAAATTGACGAGAGCGAGGAATGTGACTCTGGGGGCAAATTCCCCAAAGTCCAATAGATTCCACAAAGCTTGTGTTTCCTGCGTGAAGTACCTAGAGGATTGCAAACCTCAAAATCATCTGCATATAAATTGACCAAAATCCTTAACTCATTCTCTGACAGAAAACTGTTTTCCTGGAAGTATGAACCATCCTGAGAAGATTTGTAGGTATTCAGTCCACCCATTGCCCTATTACTCTGCTGCATTTCATAGTTTTCCACCACTTTATCTACAACATCTCTCCTATCAAAGAGCTGCTGAAGGGACTTCAACAAAGGCACATACTGAAGACGTATTCTCTCCTTGGAATCGAGAATGTACTCAATGGGCTCTACCACTTTAAAGCTTTCTTTATAAAACTGGTGGCGAAGGGGGCCCCCCTTCCCTATGGCTTTGAACAAGGGGTTTGATGCATTGAGATCATGGGCTACCTCGGTTAAAACAGACTTATCTGGTGCTGTGCCATGCTTCTGACATAGACCTTCAAGAATGTTGATTGAGAGGGGCACTGTAGCAGAACATAAGTAGTTAAGCTCCTCTAAGAATTCATTAATTTTTGTGCCTGGCACGTGTGCAAAATGCTCCAACTTGAGCAATGCTGCAGCAAATTTTTGCCTAATTACTTCAGACAAGTTGTTAGGTCCACTGATATCACTGCTTGAACATTCGCTATTTGGTTCAACACCACCATCATCTTCATTAAGGGCACCTTCCCCATGATCCTCAGATGAGTCTTGTGAAACTTGAGTGGTTGTAACTATTCCTGTCTTGTAATCTTTCAATATATGTGGGTTGTGTTTTCGATTCTTGTGAGAGTGAAATGTCGCATATATGTTTGTTTGAAAGCAGCAACTCCCAAACATACAAGTTACAGTTTCATTACTCCTCAGATGAGTGCCAATATGTGTAAAATAATCCCTCTCTGTATGAAGATCGCAACAAGCACACAAATGACAATTGAACGTTGATAGTTCGAGCAACTCCTGATACTTTACTTTTGGATGGGATCTACTCAAATGAATGTGCAAAGCATTCCACGTCTTAAAGGAACATGGACATTTTGAGTGTGGGCAAGGGTAGCGTTGCCTATGTCGGTGATGTAGTCTAAAATGTTTTAGTAGCTCATATCTTGTAGATAGAGAAACACTACATTCCTTACACCTCCACATCCTGTGTAAACTATGCTTTGCCGCCAAATGCAAAAAGGGAATGAGGAAAATCAGGTCTTTCTGGGATCTTGCACATTTGCAATACTGGAATCCTTTGGGAAAACATTCCTTGTGAAAAGGTAATGAAAAGGTTGAAATCACAAGAGTTCACCTTTAACTGGTGGTCACTGCAGTTGGTACAGCAGACCGGAGTCGGAGGAACACTTGCAGTCAGACAGTAGATCAGCTTGCTGTGATGGAGAGAGATTAATTAACAGGCTATCTTGAAAACTGAAATCTTGAATTCTTATATCATAGTTAGAAGAGTGGTGGATAGGGGCAACAAGCATGAGCACAAATATTTAATGAGGATAAAATATTTTTTTTTCAGTCATCTGCCCTCTTGATAAGTTACTGCTACAGCTTATTTTTTCACAATCAAAACACTTGCTTTTATTTCCTCTTGTTTGCATCCCTATGTACCCAACAATGCAGTACATTGTTTGATACGATCAACAAGTACACACATTTCTCCACTTCAGCCCTCCTGTTAGTTACTACATTAAACATTCCGATGCTGCATCTACATTCACGTGCATTCTGAAGACGACCTACGGGGTCTCCCAGGAATTTTATCAGGGTTTTACCTTCACTAAGGCACACATCCACTCACTAACCTGACTCTCGCCAGATGAAATTAGGCGGAACGAAATTCATCTGGCGAGTCAGGCTATCCACTCACACCCACACAACCAAACTAACCTGACAAACCTTGCAGACTTAATGACTCGACACCATACCAGCTCTTATCACGTTCCACTAACTCGTGAAAAATAAATCATGCTAGGCCTACTCTCGCTCATGAATTTTCTCAAACACAACCGGAAAACTTCAGAAAATGTCTACAAAATGCATTAGCATAGACTGTTTTTGATTGCTAAGCCGCTTGGTTTAGCTGTTGCCCCACTAACACACAACGTTAAGGGAACGTTCGGGAACGTTAGTGTATTGTTCCCTAAAGGTTAGTTCGAACCAAACCAAAAACTAACGGTTAGGGAACGTTCCCTAAGGGTTCTAACGTTCCCTAAACGTTAAGGGAACCAACCAACTAAAACGTTCTCCTGTGGTTACACAGTACCTTCACACAACATTCCCGTTTGGTTGTCTTTGGTTGTTTTTTGGTTGTTCTGAGTGCGGTTTTGAAATGTTTAAATAGGCTCCATTTCAGTTTTTGAAGTAACATACAAAATGTTTGCAGTCACTTGATTTAGATCCACTCAAATGATTGGTCTTATAAAATCTAAGTAAACATCGTATCAAGATAATATTTATTTTAGGCCAATATCACCGTTTTACCGTATTAGGTGAATGAACTTTAAACAAGAATCTATCAATAGAACACTTTTCACAACTAAGAAAATTCACTTCTTTCATTTCACAATTCACTTCAGTTCAATCAGACAGGCTCTCCCTTACACGTAGGCCTACCCCCACGCCAGTAGGGGGAAGACAGCGCCTCTGCTTTCAGGTGATCGATTGAAGTCTTGTCCTGACTTCCGTAAACGGGCTCTGTTTGAATTCCGTGATTCTTGAACACCGCTGGAAGAAGTCTTGGAATGGATTACACTCGTCTCGAATTCGATCTCACGAAAGTAAGTGAAATATGTTACAGTTTCATGATGTAGGCCTAGTGGTTGTAATGCATAGGTTTGAGGTTTAACCTTAAGTCCTTTCACTTGTAGGGCTTTGTTATATTCCGATTCTGCCGAGTTTGTAATTTACCAGATTTGCTGTTCTAAACGTGTTTTGTGTCATCGTGTGAACCTGCTCGCGTTGATGTTACAAATAATAGCACTAGGCTACCGTTTCTTTTAATGAGTTTTAGTGTACAGTCAGTCCTTTTAGGCAAGTCACTCGGCAGCAGTGGTGTAGGCTAGTGGATACTGTATAGCTGGATCTAGGCTACTGTGATTTTAAGTGGGTATAACCTACTGAACAGTCCTGCATATGTAGGCTACACTAGAGCCATAGAGAAGATAATGTACCGTATTTTCTGGACTATAAGTCGCTCCTGAGTATAAGTCGCATCAGTCAAAAAATGCGTCATGAGCAGGAAAAAAACATATACAAGTCGCACCGGACTATAAGTCGCATTTATTTAGAAATGTATTTCACAAAATCCAAAACCAAAAACAGACTATTTAACTGGATTATTGAGGCCAAAAAGATTAATGAAGATAAAGGAGTGAAGGCAGCCAAGAGGAGGGCAGGAAGGTAATTGCAAAGCAAAAGATTCACTGAAAGAAAATGCCATGAGGTGCACCAAAATGTATCTAAAATGTGGAGAATACAATGCAATCAAGCATTTTGGGCGATGTGGAGTCACAAGCTGGCAGCAGATTAAATGCTCATGAGAGAGAAAAAGATGCAGTTTTAGACGTGACCGAAACGATAGGCCTATAGGCCCGACGGTAATTGTAAAGCAATTTACAAAAGATTCACTGAACAAAAATGCTGATATGATACATGAAAATGTAGCTAAAAATGTGGAGAATACAATGCCATCAAGCATTTTGGGTGATGTGGAGTCACAAGCTGGCAGCAGATTAAATGCTCACGATAGAGAAAGACGGTTTTAAAAGGACGTGACCTACTCTCTCAAAAATAGTGGTACGGTTGGGGTACATTTTTGTTCTTTTAGGTACAACTTTTGACCCTGTACCTTAAAGGGAACAAAATTGAGCCCCTAAAGTACTAATATGTACAGTTCCTGGATCATTAATGTACCTTTTCGCAAAGGGACCATATTTGTACCTAAGGGTACAAAAAGTACATGGCCTGTCACTCAAAAGTTGTTGGGGGAGGAGATTCGGGACTGGAGCAACCGTTATTTTTCCCCTTAAAGGGACACCAGGCAAGCCTGATGCTTTTTCTCTACGAAACTCCCCCTCGCTCGGTCTGAAGCTCTTTTCCTTTTCTTTGCGTCTTCCGTCAAGGGTTTTTGTTGCTTCTTCGCCGGCTCTGCCATTATACACACGTTTGCAACAATCTCTAGCGTTTCGTTAGCCTGCCTCTGTGCTGTAAACTGATCCTGCTTCGGTCGGCGGGTAGGATACACCGAACTTGCAAGTGGGATATTCTTCCTACAGGCAGTAGGGGCGGGCGAGAGAGCCTTCATTCGCCCCGTAATGAGTCATTTAACCATATACCGACTTACGAAGATGATTAATTAACACGAAAACGTTGCCTGGTGTCCCTTTAACTTTGTTCATCTCACTCACCAAGGAATGGAGCAACTTTCAGTGAGGAGCTTGGTCAAAGATTGCAATCTTTGGCTTGGTGTGAGAAAACACATGTGCAGGATGGAATAATCTTTGTGGAAGAGCAGGCAAAGCTATTCAGAGGTAAGGTGTAGTTGCAATTTATCGAAATTCGGTTTGTAAATAGCCTACTGTTACAGTAATGGAGTCAGATTGTTGGCTTAAAGGCTAACATTAGCATTCGCTAGCAACTTAGCCTAGGTTAGCTATGAATTCAGATATTTTAAATGGAGTTCAAACTCCTTCAATAATGCATGACTATCGTGATAAATGCTAAGGAAATGATTTGTGTGTGTGTTTTATCTACTTTCCCATGTCATTTCCCATGTCAATGTTAAGTTTTTGTGGAAGCCAACTTTCACTAGCAATCATTATTCTAACTAGCTTAGCCCTATAGATATATGAGCATATCCTAGCACTGTTAGCCATACATACTTGCTAACTTCCCTGAAAGGCTGGTTTAAATCAACGGTAGTGCAGGTGAAAGAAGCCTGGTATGTGCATACATGCAGTAAGCATGATCACTCTCAACACTCATTTTGTTTAGGTGAAAATGAATTAGTTGAGTTGCCTATGTTCACCAGAACATCCTGTTTGTCATTGCTTATCTAGTTAGAAGCTGGAGGGAGCAACTCAGAACCATTCTATAATGTTATAAAGTTACTTAGAGCTTGATAATGGTCTAATGTAAATCTAACGTTAAATCCTTCTCACAGATACCCACCAAGGCAGAATATGCCACTTGGAAGTAAGCTTACCTTTCCTAAAGGATCTAATGCCTACGTAAGTTACCCAACTTTGTGTTTTTTTTGTAATGGTATTTTTCTTATTGATGTTAAATACATATAGAAAGGTATTGCATAATAAATTATGCAAATTATAATAATACAGGCAACTTTTAGATTTTTTTTTGTCCAATAGCAATGTATATATTGGTTAAGATCAGTGTTGGGCAAGTTTCTTCAAAATCGTAATGTATTATGTATTACTTATAACTGACATTTCAAAGTCATTCATTACATTATAATATTACTGTCTCTGAATTGTAAGGCATTACACTACTATTGTATTACTTTTAAGTTACTTTTACCAAAATATCTAGAAATATGGATTTGGAATTCTAAATGCAGTTTATTATGCTCAATGCACTTCTAATAGAGGGTGATGTGGTATAACATAATGACTGAGTTAGGCTTAAGGCTAACAACAGTAGAATGCAATAGGTGCAGTGATGGCTCATGATGCAATAAAAGGAACAATCATAGCCAGCATTTTGTTTAAAGAAGACAAAAGGTCAAAGTCTGGTCAATTGTGATAGAAATGCTGTAACTTTAGGCTTAAGCCTACTCATTCAAATCAACAGAGAGCCCACTACCTGTATATTTTAACCCAAAACTTAGACATGTCAAGATAGGCTACACAGTGCAGCTGCTGGCCATTTTGGTGCCCTAACTGGTGAAATACAGTATTAATGTCATCATATGGCCGACTATAAAGATGTAATCTGCCTGTTCCCAGGGATGGGTAGTATTTTTGAAACATGTAATATGTATTTCAAATGCAAAATAGTATTTTGTCATTTGTATTTCATTGGGTTGAAGGAAATGGCTCTGTATTTCGTATCAAAATACTTTATTGGTGTGTATTTTTGTATTTTAAAAATACGGCAAAATACTATATGTGAAAAACACAAAAAAAGTAGATACTACACACAGGTGTAATGAATAATTGGTAATTAGGCAACAATGGTTTATGTTTATCGCAATCAGCTAATGTGAGAACAGCTGTGTTCAACAACACTTACAGCTTTTCAGTGACAGCTATTGCTGAACCATCAGCTCTGGTCTGAAGCACTGGTGTGAAGTCGTACGGAAGTAAAGACAAGCAAGTTTACCTCTGCAAGTTCACATAAGGACACTGACAAAGGCAACCATGTCCCATTGTCTCCATGCCAATCTTCAACAGAAAAATGTCTCAACCACAATGACATCAATAGATGGTAAGGTGTTGAGTGTGTTGGAATTCCCTTCCTTGCAGCATCCTTTTCTGCATTCCACAGTGGGGAGAAGTTCACCTTGTTTAATTAAATAACAATTCTATTTCCTTATTAGCTGCATACTTGAGGTTGGATATTGAGGCACGTCAAGTCTCTCACATACTGGAACTTCAAGATACATAGCCGTGTGATTTGTATTGTTTTTACTATATAGTTTTAATAGGCTAAATGTTTGGGATAAAAAAAAAAGCGTTACGTTAGACCATTATCAAGCTCTGCAGTGCTTCCTATACTTCCTTGAAAAGTATTTTGAGTAGGCTATTTTCTAAATACAAAAATACAGTATTTTATTTTGATACATAATATTTTGTAGTTTATTTTGATATATTAAAAATGAGGGTATTAGGTATTTTATTTTGAAATACATTCTGATGTATTTTTGCCCATCCCTGCTGTTCCCAGCATTAGCACAACACTGCGATGGTTAGCTTGTCACCTGTGAAGATATACATGGATTTCTATGCAACACAAAAACATGCGTGCGCAACCAAGAGGCAGAAAGCACCATAGAACAGCATAGAGCAATGCAAAAGAGCAAAAGAATAAAATGAGTTTTTGTGCTGAAAACTGCACCAATTCGAAATCACGATGGTTAGAGAATGTTAAATATGTTCATTATCCCTAACGGAATGCATGTCTTCGCCAAAAATGACAAAATACGATGTTACATTCAACCTTCAAATCGCTACTCAACCCTCAGCTGCCTCCTCCTCCATCCAGCCTTACTGCAGATACCCTCGCCTCATTTTTTACAAACAAAGTGGCGGCAATCAGCAGTCAATTCTCTACATGCCCACTCAACGCATCTGACTCAGATACCGCACTCCTACAACCTCTAGGGACTGCTGGAACATCTTTTTCAGCATTCATGCCTCTCTCCGAGAGTGAAGTGTCCAGACTCCTGACATGCAGCCGTCCTACCACATGCTCGCTGGACCCTATACCTACGAGCCTACTTCAGTCCATCAGCCCGACCATCGCTCCAGCTATCACACATGTGATCAATGCCTCGCTAACCTCCGGCACATTTCCAACAGCGCTCAAAATGGCCCGGGTAACACCGTTACTTAAGAAAGCTTCTCTCAACCCTGCTCAAGTCGAGAACTACCGCCCTGTCTCACTACTGCCTTTCCTATCCAAAGGCATTGAACGAGCAGTCTCCAAACAGGTCTCTGACTTCCTTTCACAGAACAACCTTCTGGATCCAAATCAGTCTGGGTTCAAAAGCGGCCACTCTACCGAAACGGCTCTGCTGTCTGTAACAGAAGCCTTAAAAGAAGCCAGGGCGACCGCTCGGTCATCAGTACTCATTCTGCTTGACTTATCGGCTGCCTTTGACACGGTTAATCACCGTATCCTTCTCTCTATACTCGCTGACATGGGAATCTCCGGTTCTGCTCTCTCCTGGTTTGAATCCTACCTCACAGGACGCTCGTTTAACGTATCATGGCTTGGTCAGCTATCCGCACCTCACCATCTCACCACAGGGGTCCCCCAGGGCTCAGTGCTGGGCCCCCTCCTCTTTGCTATCTACACCACCTCCTTGGGACAGATTATCCGTTCGCACGGCTTCTCATACCACTGCTATGCAGACGACACACAGCTCTATCTGTCCTTTCCACCTGACGACCCCCTGGTTTCAGCACGGATCTCGGATTGCCTTTCAGACATAGCTACATGGATGAAGGCACACCACCTCCAGCTGAACCTCTCAAAGACTGAACTGCTGGTCATCCCAGCTAAACCTACCATACACCACGACATCAACATCAAATTTGACTCCCTGTCTGTTTCACCGACCAGGACTGCAAGAAATCTAGGAGTTGTTCTTGACAACCAACTAAACTTCTCGGATCATGTTGCCTCAGTCGCCCGGTCATGCCGTTTTGCACTCTACAACATACGGAAAATCAGGACTTACTTGACTCAAGATGCTACCCAACTTCTGGTTCAGGCAATAGTCATCTCACGACTCGACTACTGCAATGCCCTCCTGACAGGTCTCCCAGCCTGCGCAGTGAAACCACTTCAGATGATCCAGAACGCGGCGGCGCACCTGGTCTACAACCAACCCAAAAGGGCACATGTTACCCCGCTGCTCATCCAGCTACACTGGCTACCTATGGCGGCCCGCATCAAATTCAAGTCTCTAACGCTTGCCTACAAAGTAGTCTCTGGTTCTGCTCCCACCTACTTGAATGCCCTCATACAGACTTACACTACCTCCAGACCGCTGCGCTCCTCTGACGAACGACGTCTAGCTCTACCACCGGTACGCTCAAGCCAATCCAAACTTTTCTCATCTGTTGTTCCTCGTTGGTGGAACACACTGCCAGTTCCTACAAGGGCAGGGACATCCTTTTCCACTTTCAAAAAACTCCTGAAGACCCAGCTCTTTAGAGAACATCTACTCTCATAGCAACACTTACAACAAGTCTTACTGATCCTAGCACTCACCAGCCGTTTTAAACTGACAAGTAACTGTTAAAAACAGCACTCACCGACGCACTTATTCTTACTGTACTCTAATGTTTTTTTTAAACTGTCCTAAAATTGTGAGAATTGTTCTAAAAACTTACTGTTTACCATGTTGTTAGTCGCTTTGGTTAAAAAGCGTCAGCCAAATGTAATGTAATGTAATGTAATGTACATTAATAATGCAAATGAACGGCAAACTTTGAAATATAGTCTGAAATTAGATGTTATCATTGAGACAACAGGGGTATACAATAAAATACGATTGTAGCTTACAGCAGCCGACTATTTAGGTTAAGTTTATAACGTTGTGGACGGCCACCAAGCGTCTTCTGCCTCACGGCTGCGCGCGCATCTAGTTATGTTGGTAAACGGGAAACCCGTGTATATGCTAGGCCTAAGTGACTGACCTATCTGGGTGCGTTTGGAGATGCCTGATGAAATCAGACATTGTTAAATAGGCATAATTTATCCTGGTGCCACGCACCTTGCATGTAGCTGTTCGCTTATTTCCTCTGTGTACGAAGTTATTGTAACTGAAAGTAATGATAAAAGGCACAACTCCAGGAGGACTTCTTGTCACCATGGTCAATGCATTTTTTTTTTATATAACTGAGTGTGCGCACATAGCGCATGCGTTACGTTGCACATTATGGCAAAGGCAAAAAATTCACAATTTCGTTGCCGTTTAAAAAAAAAAAAAAAATAAATAAATAAATAAATAAATAGTCCAGTCCATACAACTTCATTTCAATTTCGAAAGAAATACTGGACTATTTTTTTTTTTTTTTTTTTTTTTTTTTTTAAAGGCGACGAAATTGTGAATTTCCAGAGCGTGTTACTCCACACTCGGCAATCGACTCCTACGGACTTTCCCCTAAAGACGCCAGCTGCAGCAGCAACATTTACGGAAAGGTACTGGCTTGATGAAATTAATTCTCGACTCTCTATCCGACCACATAAAGACCTCGGGATACTTCGGTTTGGCTTTAGGGACCCTCTACTCACTACCACGTAAGTGTAATGTTGTTTGGAACTGTAGAAGAGGTATAAAAATAGTGTTTTGTAGCGGCGAATTGACTTGCCCTGGTCACTTCCAGGCTAACAAGTTTTGACTAAAAATGGTAAAATCGATCTTTCTCAAAACACATCTGAATGACATGATTTTGATGTCAACTCAACGTATGTACTCCCAATCATCCGTAAATTGATCTAAAGTGCATTTTACTCCGGATAATTCCTTTAACATGAACTTGAAAGCATACAAGGTTTGTTGGAGTGATTACTAACTCAAATATTGGTATTTTATAGATCATATAAAGGTGTTATTAGTGCTATCGTGCAAATTAATATATTTTTTTCCTTCTGCATATAAACACAATGTGGCTACTCAGGCAAAATATTGTAAACCAAAGTGTTTTATTATTTACACTTACATTAAGAGTCATAACATGTTTTACGTGAATATGTATATTGATATGGATATAAGATACTTTGATGTTTTGATATGAATGTGTTTTTAATATGAACATGTTAACATTTATTGTACCTGTATTCATGTGGAGTATTGCGTGTAATATCCCCCAGAATAAACATTTAAATGTACTTATTGGTTGTGCATATATTTTAGTTGTACCACCTTAAATTTTCACTGGGGTTGTACCCTTAAAGTACAGATTAGTACCTTTTAAGGGTACTATGTGATAATGATATATACAGGTACATTTTAGTCATTGCAGGTACACAAGTGTACCTTGATGGGTACAGATGGCTAGGGTACACAAATGTACCTGCATTCATAGGTACATTATTGTTCTTCAAAAGGGTACTGCCCCAGCGACAAGCATTTGTACCGACTTAGCGGCCACTCTACCGAAACGGCTCTGCTGTCTGTAACAGAAGCCTTAAAAGAAGCCAGGGCGACCGCTCGGTCATCAGTACTCATTCTGCTTGACTTATCGGCTGCCTTTGACACGGTTAATCACCGTATCCTTCTCTCTATACTCGCTGACATGGGAATCTCCGGAGCTGCTCTCTCCTGGTTTGAATCCTACCTCACAGGACGCTCGTTTAACGTATCATGGCTTGGTCAGCTATCTGCACCTCACCATCTCACCACAGGGGTCCCCCAGGGCTCAGTGCTGGGCCCCCTCCTCTTTGCTATCTACACCACCTCCTTGGGACAGATTATCCGTTCGCACGGCTTCTCATACCACTGCTATGCAGACGACACACAGCTCTATCTGTCCTTTCCACCTGACGACCCCCTGGTTTCAGCACGGATCTCAGATTGCCTTTCAGACATAGCTACATGGATGAAGGCACACCACCTCCAGCTGAACCTCTCAAAGACTGAACTGCTGGTCATCCCAGCTAAACCTACCATACACCACGATATCAACATCAAATTTGACTCCCTGTCTGTTTCACCGACCAGGACTGCAAGAAATCTAGGAGTTGTTCTCGACAACCAACTAAACTTCTCAGATCATGTTGCCTCAGTCGCCCGGTCATGCCGTTTCGCACTCTACAACATACGGAAAATCAGGACTTACTTGACTCAAGATGCTACCCAACTTCTGGTTCAGGCAATAGTCATCTCACGACTCGACTACTGCAATGCCCTCCTGACAGGTCTCCCAGCCTGCGCAGTGAAACCACTTCAGATGATCCAGAACGCGGCAGCGCGCCTGGTCTACAACCAACCCAAAAGGGCACATGTTACCCCGCTGCTCATCCAGCTACACTGGCTACCTATGGCAGCCCGCATCAAATTCAAGTCTCTAACGCTTACCTACAAAGTAGTCTCCGGTTCTGCTCCCACCTACTTGAATGCCCTCATACAGACTTACACTACCTCCAGACCGCTGCGCTCCTCTGACGAACGACGTCTAGCTCTACCACCGGTACGCTCAAGCCAATCCAAACTTTTCTCATCTGTTGTTCCTCGTTGGTGGAACACACTGCCAGTTCCTACAAGGGCAGGGACATCCTTTTCCACTTTCAAAAAACTCCTGAAGACCCAGCTCTTTAGAGAACATCTACTCTCATAGCAACACTTACAACAAGTCTTACTGATCCTAGCACTCACCAGACTTTAAACTGACAAGTAACTGTTAAAATACAGCACTCACCGACACACTTATTCTTACTGTACTCTAATGTGTTTTTTTTAAACTGTCCTAAAATTGTGAGAATTGTTCTAAAACTTACTGTTTACCATGTTGTTAGTCGCTTTGGTTAAAAAAGCGTCAGCCAAATGTAATGTAATGTAATGTAATGTAATGAAAGTGGGTGGGACATTTCAGAGAGGGGGTATGGGGGTCCTCCCCCAGAAATTTTTTTTTGGACTAGATGCAATTTCCTGAATTCTGGTACATTTTAACAGGTTATTTAGATACTTCTATATAACAAAATAAAGCCAGCCTACGAAATTAATAAAAAGTAAATCATGCATAATTTAAAAATAACTCAATAGGCTACTTGGCTACGCAATAAGGTTTCCATTACAGCACCGCAGATGTTCAATGAACGCATGAAAGCGGATGGTTTGTTTGAAATCCCGACACTCTTTCAACTACATGGAACGTAATAGAGATCATCAAATACCTCCCCAGATTTCAGTGCCCATCAGTCGCAACATTTAACAATATAATCAAACAGTCCAAAAGTAAATTAAATATCAAACTAAACCGTGAATCCAATGAAAATGACAATGAAGCACTAAACAGATGCTGAAAACAGCACTGGTATTTCGCACGGCAAAAGTGAGGGGGTCCAAACTAACAATTTTAAAAAGTGGGTGGGTGTTTTGTAAGAATTTAAGAAGTGTTTGTATATTTTAACTTTTAAATGCATCAATCAGGTGCACTTTCAAAATAAATTCAGAGGTCAGACTTGCTTATTTTTATGGAAATATTTGTGCTGTAGCCTAAGCTATTTTGCACTTCAGAATTATAACCATGCACACACAGGTGGAATAGTTAGGTGATATTGCAATAAGTTCACAACCACAAAAACATATGCTACATTTCACAGTTCAGAAATGTAAAAAAATGTGTTGACATTTCAGCACTCCATGAAATTATGCAGAAGTGGTCACCTGTGTTATTCAGCTAGTTTATTTAAGATAATATATTGGTCATTGTAATGGCCATAGCCTATAGCCTACATGCTATTCCTTTTTCAGGATGTACCCATATCTGCATGATGTGAATGTTTGCATATGGCTTATGTCAGGCTTTATATCAATATTTGTGTCTCGTTATTTGATTTTCTTCATATTTTTGCATTAATGTCACTAGGAAGCATGGCAATATAAATATATTCATTTATCTGTAATGGGATTGGCTGGAACCTGACAATATAAGAACCATGATAGCGGGATAATCTATGGCTGAGCAATTTACAAAAATGTATGTAGGCCGACTGACAAATAGTTTACATTAGAATACATTATAATTTCGCCCCAATGAGGCTATGTAGAAATGTGTTGCAATTTCAAAACCGGATTACTCAGGAACCACTTATTGCACAAAGGCATGCTCTATATCCTCGTATTCGGTAAGGTTTGCTGTTTATTGTGATATTGGGTTTGCCACGTGTTGTGTGAAGGGTTAGTGAAATATTAAGCCGAGAGTAATGGGTGTGCACTGTGTGCAAAATGCAAATATGATTAGCCTAAATTGCACGTCGGTTCAATGTTAATTTTCTCGCGAACCATATATCACAGCAACTTGGCGCTAATAATAGCTTAGATTCCGCACGTTCACCTGATGTGTGATATCATATGTATAGGTTTAGTTTAGTTGAACCTCATCTGCCAGGTATTTGACCTACCAGGTTGACACTTCAGCGTGAAAAATACTCAATAATACTCAAAGCATAGCCTACCTGAAGCCGGGGAAATGCGTGGGGAATGCGCCTGGGACGGCTTCTGAAGTAGCATCGCAAATGAGAGAACATTTATAAAATTCCACAGACAGGGGGTGCTCTTGAACCCTCTCACCGTCTCTGAAAGCATAACCGTGGCTCAACAGGTAGATCTATAGATAGGCTAAACTCATTTTTCAGGCATCTGACCGACCGGGTTGACACTTCAGCGTGAGAAATCGGGGGTGTGGCGTGTGAGTGTGTGAAACCAATCAAATGCGTGTGTCTCACGGCCAATGCGTAATATATATATATTACCATAGACATAATATACATAGATGCCGCATTGGCTGCTGGAAACAAGAAATGCGGCCGCCATCTTGGACCGGTCATACTCCTCATTGCGTTGCAGCAGAAAACACAAGATGACAGCACTGTGCAGCATGTTCCTGCTCAAATCGGCGGACCATACTCGGGGGATTTACTTTTCACAAGTAAGATTTAACATTACCGTACTATTGGTTGTATTTTGTATTTTCGAACAATGTGGCCTGTATCATAGCTACATGTATGACCTTTGCAGCAAAAAAAACCGCGTGAAAATCTGTTCGGTATTCAGTGAGATATGATTAATTAAGTGTGCTGACAGCTCATTGCACCGGCCAAACAAATTACACTGAGTGGAGTGGATGACCGGTCCAAGATGGCGGCTCCAAATCTCGTCAGCGCTAGTAGGGAGCAGCGGTCGATGCGGCGTCTATGTATATTATGTCTATGTATATTACCACATAGTGATATAAGTCGTGTGGACTGAAGTCGGGCAGGTTAGGCGATTGGATGAGGTCCGTGAAAACGGAGGGAGGAAGAAGGTAAGGGTCTGTATCTAATCCGGCGATCTTCAATTTATCTAAATACCGATCTTTGTGAGCACCTACCAGATGCCCTACTTCCAACGATAACGGCACAACAACGATAGAATCCATAAATAGTATTGTTATTAATAATGTATTTAAATAACACCGTTAAATACATTATTAATAACAATACTATTTATGGATTCTTCCGACTTCAGTCCACACGACTTATATCACTATGTGGTAAACGGGGTATCCCCATACACTGGAGCTGATCTAAAGGCCTTTAAAAGTCTGGATGCCTACCAGTTCTTTGTAGCTGGCTGGGTTACAAATACGCGATGCTACACTCACGGCAGGGGGAGGTACCTCATAATGGCAAAGGTAAGACATCAATCTAGGGTTTATTTTGTATTGTCTATAACACGTAGCTTATGTTTTTAGAGGAAAGGGTCGGTCGTGGCTACCCACATACCGTTGTTCACTGGGTGTGCCAATGCAATGCAACTTTCTAATTGATGCCTAAACGCCTCCCAGCTCTGGGAAATGCAGTCATTAATTCTATCACACGTTGTGTGTATATGATCAGTAGTAACCAGAGGTGGGACCAAGTCACTGTTTGGCAAGTCACAAGTAAGTCCCAAGTCTTAGCACTCAAGTCCAAGTCAAGTCCCAAGTAAATACAGAGAAGGGCAAGTCGAGTCCAAGTCCAAGTCTCATCAAAGCCAAGTCGAGTCCAAGTCCAAGTCCCAATCTTTTTCAAGTCCTGAACAAGTCATCAGGTACTCTTCACTTAATAATGGCATTATTAGACTATCGATCATAATTTTAACACTTCCATCTAATCCACAGAATTATTTTTTATAAATATAGATTAAAATATGTTCAATGTTTCTGTCTTGAAATCTTTTACGATATATGCATGCGCATACAATATACACATGTGCATACCTGAGTAATCTGTACAAAACGGATAGCTACATGACAAATAAAAATATTGTTTTTCCAAATTTCGGAGCCCACTGTAAGGATGAGTAATAATTTGACTGATGGCATTTCACTGTGCTAGGCCACAGATTTGCCTGCAAACAATTTATTAGGCTGTCTGCCAGTGGCGACTCATAAGGGAAGCCAAGGTCAACACTTTTATATTATTTAAAAGATAATAATGACACAGTAATTTTGTTTTAAAGTATTAATTTCTTAAGAAATACTACACATGTGATGCTGTTTATCTCATTTGTAAATGGTGCACTGTCACTTTAAGCCCATTGTGTGCCACTGTCCACACATTCTCATAATGATCTTTTTTACCAGCTCCATTCCTATGGCTAGTCCACAAACTCAAACATTGTTTGTGCCACATGAATAGCACAATATTAACAATGATAAGCATTATATTAAGTTGGCACAAACAGCTTTCATTCCTTTGGAAATAGATGCATGTATGACATGATGCTTGCTTGACATTTTCTGTTTGCAATTAAATGTGAATTATGAGCCTGGTAGCCAGTAGCCACCTAGCTAGCTGAGTGGAATGCGTTTCAATCGGCATATCAATGTGCTTCATGTAAACAAATTATTGAATAGGCCTACTTCAAGACTCACCATTTCCATTAAACAAAGGCAAAGACAACTCTTCATATTCTTGTCCACTTTCCAAATCACAGTGAGTGCAGCCTATGTCATAGTGACCTGGATCTCATAGTTTATAACAGTAGTGAGAACCGGATAAATCCGCAATTTCCCCTAATCTCG
The DNA here is from genome assembly GCF_018492685.1 of Alosa sapidissima. NCBI lineage: Eukaryota > Metazoa > Chordata > Actinopteri > Clupeiformes > Clupeidae > Alosa > Alosa sapidissima. The sequence continues at coordinate 28,480,789 of NC_055962.1, read as the reverse complement.
TATTTGTTGCCTTCATGATTTCCTTTTATACGTTTCTTATATTTAAAAGAAAATATCAATCATCATCAACAATGACAAGCCAGCTGGAACCTGCCACTCGTTTTCTCTCCCTCTCGTGCGTGCTTAGATGGGGTTCTCAATTAAATGGAGTAGGCTAGCATAAGTTCAAGTTGGATCTTAATGGAGAGGACTCGAAAAGTATCATCTTTATGTAACATGCTGTTGGTGCATTTTGACATTGTAAACGTTCTCTAACAAGAGTGCAAATCAGTTTGCAGTAAAGCTACTAGTTATTAGCTAAATGTTGGTCGTTTCTCTGTCTCTTGGTGCCCTACACACATGTGGGGGTAGCGGCAGCACTGAACTGTGCTCTGGACTGGCCGCTTGTCTCCGCTATTTTTTTTTTTTTAGTCGCGGAGGGAAAGCATCTCTGGGGTGACTGGTCCACGATCAGGAAATTTAGTTTTTGACTCGAGACATGTCAAGTCGTCACAAGTCAAAGAGGCAAAGTCCGAGTCAAGTCTCGAGTGAATAGTATTCAAGTCCAAGTCGAGTCGCAAGTCATGCCGAATTTTATCAAGTCAAGTCTGAAGTCATTAAAATCATGACTCGAGTCTGACTCGAGTCCAAGTCATGTGACTCGAGTCCACATGTCTGGTAGTAACCACACATAGGCCTAATTGTAACTTCTAGCCATCTTCTTAACTGTGATTATTTTCGCTGTAGCCTATTAGATTTTAGCACTTAGACACAGCATAGTAATTTAGGCATTTATGGTGTCATTGCTGCAGTAAACAATAACATCACAATAACATTCAAGTAAAAATAATCTAATTATGCCACTTTCTGTAATTGAAGGTTCATCATAGCCAGTCACTGTCTGAAACCCAATTAAAACCATGGGTGTCTTTGAAGAAGGATGGGACAGTTGTGTGCGGCCACTGTACGTGTAAAGCGGGCCTGGGAGAGGTGTGCTCCCACGTAACAGCTCTGCTGTACGCGGTAGAATCTGCTGTGAAACACCTGGAAGACAGAAGCTGCACTGATGGGCCCAGACAGTGGGGACTTCCTCCTGTGAAAGCGGGCAAGGCTCTGTACAAAGAAGGATCGGAAATTGATTTCTCAAATCCTGCCAAAAAGCGTTGTGGTGTACATAACAAAAGCCATTCAGGTCGTCCATCGGGGGGGGGGGGGGGGGGGGGGGAAATGGGTGTGTCTGCAGCAGCCATAGAACAATTCTACAGGGCTCTGGATGATGCAACTCCAAACCCTTCAGAGAAGAGTGGTATCCTACGCATATTGCCGGACTATTGTAAACAGTTTCAACCAAAGGTGGTGTCTCTGGGTCTACCACAGCCTCTGATTGAGTTGTACAGTGCTCAGAACCGGAAGCTGTCTGCCTCTGACCTGAAAAAATGTGATGCGGTATTCAATGATATGGAAGTTACACCAGAGCAGGTATATTAATTTCTCTTTATCTCATATGACTAAAATGTGCATCAAAGTGTCATGTCATTCATTTCATCTTCTATAATTTGCATTGTTGTAGGCAGTAAAAGTTGAGGAAGAGACGCGACAACAGGGAAAGTCAAGGCTATGGTTTGACATGAGGGCTGGTAGGGTGACGGCATCCAGGTTCAAGTCAGCTGCAAGGACAGACCCTACAAATCCTTCCAAATCCCTAATTAGGCAGATCTGTTACCCTGATCTATGCAGATTTTCAACAGTAGCGACCAGGCATTTGTGACATAATGACACAAACATTCAATTTATTTTTAATTTCACCATAATGTAAGTGAGTAAAGACATTAGCTGTGCTTTGAATTGTTACGTATCAACTAAATGTATGCAAAACATTTTGTGTACTAATGTAGAAGGCCCCTAACCTGACCCTAGCCAGATGAATGTCGTTCCGCTTAGCTCCGCCTAGCTTCACTCACATCCATCTGGGACCTCTTCCATTGAGAGTGATTTCTCCAACCAACTTTATGGTTTAGCCAATCAGGACGCAGGGCGGGAGTTTCATTAGCGGGACATAGCGTAGAAGCAACTGTGAGTCTGTTATTAGCGTCACGGGTTGGCTTCGATGTGAGTGGTTAAAGTAGCACGTCACGATGAGTGGAGCTAGGCGGAGCGAAATTCATCTGGCTATTGCCAGGTTAGAAGGCCCCTGCTTTGTTAAAAAAAAACATCAAAGAAATGCATTTATTATTGGAATATTTATTGCAGAGTCAGTATTACAAATTATCAACATGAAGTTACAAACATGATGAAAGATACATTCCTCAATGTCTTTGAGTGCCCTTATCTACTGTATGTGTCCTCTCAGGTGTATGGTGTAGGTCCTTTGCTTATGTATTCCAAATGTTCCTGTTATTTAATTTACACCTTTTTAAACTAGTCTGTGATAGAATATGATACTAGAGAATATTATGTGCTATTAAGATAAGGCCAATTTTCAGTACTGGCATCTATAGTACTTATAGTTATTAGGGAAATGAGAGAGGAAATCCAATGTAAAGGGCACTGATAGAGCTATGATAACTGACATGATTTTTCTAATTTTCAGATGGGGATGTGAACATGAATTAAAAGCCAGAAAAATGTACGAGGCTTACGCTACACAACAGCATCAGGACCTGAGTGTTTGTGATGCCGGTCTCCACATTGATCCCTCCTGTCCCTACCTTGGGGCATCTCCAGATGCCTTGCTGTCCTGCTCCTGCTGTGGCGATGGTATTTTGGAGATCAAGTGTCCACACTGTGCCAAAGACACCGGAATCCTCAGCGCCACTGAAAAGAAACATTTCTGCATTGAGAACACAGATGGTACATATGCACTTAACAGAGATCATCAATACCACTACCAGGTGCAAGCCCAGTTGTTTGTGACAAAGCGAAAGTTTTGCGACTTCATGGTGTGGTCTACATCCAATTTCATACAGAGGATTTTGCCTGATGCCGACTTCTTTACAGAAGCAGTGCAGAATGTCGAGGCCTTTTATAGGTCAGCCATTTTATCTGAGTTATTGGCCAAGACATATACATGCCCAGATAGATTGCTGTCAGACAAAACACAGTCCACAGACTTGGACACAAGGACTGGAGGAGGAGTAGGGCCAACTATCTGCTTTAGCCTTATTATTTTAGTTTAACATTAAGTGTTTATCAAGAATAATTAATATGACTTATAATTAATATGACTTAATATGAAATTTTGGTTGCGTGTGTGTATCTGTACAATCAAACAACAGCGCCCGGTTACCAAGGTCAAGGTGAACTTTTTAGACAGACACCACAGACAAACCAGTAAATATGTATAAAGAAAAGAAAAGCTACATGGAGAAGTAAACATTTGATTGTAAATGTATGTACTGGTACAACTATTTACACTTGGAACTGTTACTCAAATAAATGTGATTAATAACTGATCTCACTACGTTTTAAATCAATTCTTTAACAGAGAGGTTTCAAAGTTAATCAATTGGCACCACTGAGGGGCACAGATTCGTCAGGGCACATGCCACTCTGACTATTTTGTCAAAAGAGGTGAACTCTTCTTCTTCTGATGACTTCATCAGAAGACTAATGGGCACAGGTCCATGCAACATTTTGTACTTGGACCGTGCTTGACCAATTACCCTCTCCACATGTATGCGGACTGATGCCAGTTTCCTGGAATCTTCCAGTTCAACCGCACCCAGCTGTTTTTTCCCCCGTGTAAAGACAGGAGTTTCAACCCTCGCACAGTACAAGCCAACTTGATCCTGAATCCTAAAGCCACGATCTGCTAGGATCAAGTCTCCTGGTAGGAGATTATCCAAAAACCCACTGTTTGCTGTAATGTGCTGATCAGTTGTCCGCCCCCCCCCCCCCCCCCCCCCAGCCCTTGGAGATGAAGGAGATTACTCCTTGTGGTGTTATACCTATTAGGTATTTCATGGTGTGAGATTTATACTAGGAATATGTTTGTGCCCTTGCCTTCAGATCTTTTGGTTTGTCCATTGTAATTTCGAAACAGTCTATAATCGACATGCAATTTTTAAAAGACTTTCTAAAACACATTGGCAGAGATGTTAGTACATTTGCTCTTTCAGGCCATACCACACACACAGGTACTAAATTGTCATTTAGGATGTTAATTACATTTGTAAAAACTCTTGAAATAGTAGACATATGCACACCAAACAGATATGACAAAAAAGCAATAGGAAGATTAAGCCTAATCCTCATTAAAGATAATAGTGATTCAACTCAACTCAAACCACTTAGAAACCACTCAGAGGCTGGAAAGAAATCAAGTATATTTATTTAACATAAATAAGCATTGCACACATAAGTAGGCTAAAACAGTTTCCTTGATTCCTTTCCCAGTTTCCTTCCCTTATGAGTTCCATCATCATAGGGTGTGTTGTACTCGGCTTGATCCAAGGAGTCCAATGGAGTCAAGAGTGCAATTTAAATGAACATCTAATATTGACCCGAAAAAGTAAAAAAAAAAGTAAAGTAGGCCTAAACATTTCTAACACAAGAGGCCACTCAAAGTATTTTACTCGAAGACATAGACAGAGACAACAAACGAGTCAAGTCCATGGATGATGGCGAGTGTCTTGCCGTAGGCTGAGCAACACAGAGCACGGGGTTCTTGAAATCTCTTTGGGCCATCTGTAGAGCTCTGGAAACACAGATCTGAAGTCCGAGCAGTCTGATCAGAGTAGCCTGGAGTAGACACTGGAAATCCAACTTGCAGATCAGCAACTCTTGGTGAACCCCTTATAGCGATGGATCCTCCATTCTAGTCGTGAATTCCTTCCCTGTGGGAAATACTCAATATCTTCAATATATGCGATTTCCCTTATGCTTTTGATCCTGCAACAGAAAAAGTAAGTTATAATATGTTAGTACATTGCTAAACATTCAATGTGTAAAATAGACTCATATTGTGTTGAAACCTGTCACAAAATAAATTACAGTAACACAGGAGGCTATTTATGTACCTGCATGTTTGGACAGCAGCAAAGCCAGGATTCCAATTATTGCCAGAAAAGGAGGTAGGTACCACAGATATGAATCTTTCTCTGTCAGGAAACAAACAAAAAAAACCTCAACAACTATATTTTCTTTACTGGTTGCTCTCATGACTTTAAGATTCATCATGCCTGCTAGCATAGAAATAGACATCGATAAGAGCAGCAAAGCCAGGAGGACATTAAAAGCTATGTTAAGAGCTATGTTTAAAATCCTGCATGATTTAATATGTACAGTTTTAATCATAACTCTGTGACAGTAAGCTACTAACCTGTGACACTGAGGGTGAAGCTCTTCCGGATGGGCATTTGCAGAGCATTGTGCGACACCCTGCATGTGTAACGATGCCCAGAGTCCTGGAGGGTGGGCTTGAGCAGGAAATAGGCAGTGAGGGAGTAGGTGCCGTACGGATTGTGGCGGTGGCTAGACAACATGACAATACCTAGAGTATTCAACACTTCAGGCACGCGGCTTGCTCCTGGGGTAAGAGACTCCTTCAACCACTCTATGTGCACGTCCAGGGGGTAGTAGTCTGTTGCTACACACTCCACTCTCTGCAACTCCCCCTCAGACGGAGACACCTCAGAGTTCACATTCAGGGACACACGGGGAGGCTCTGAAAAAGTTGAAGTGCAGGAAGAGCATGAAGCACAGGATAAAAGTTTTCAGCTTCAGCCTAATTCAGAAATGCTGGTCAAGCAAAACATGACAGAACCATTAAAAATGGTTCATTATTCTGGCGAAAGGTTGATTATTTGAATGGAATGGTGCATGACTGACCAAGTTACTTTGCCATTTACTAAGCCGAGGCTGAAAATGGAGTGCTTTGTAAAGTGTAAAGACTGTAAACAAACACTAATCCTAATAATAAAATTTGATCTTTTTGAGTCATGTCATGTTTTTATCCCCCCCGTAAGAGTCTCTCACCCATGAGCTGCAGGGCCATGCTGTGACTGCCGGCGATTGGGGGTACGTGCACCGAGCAGACGTAGGTGCCCTCACTGGTTTCCCTTGTGAGGGGGATCTTGAGAGACGCGTCTCCCTTAGCAATGGCCTTCACAGACACACCACTGCCCTCACTCTGGCCCGTGTGGCTGGAGTAGCTGAAGAGCTTGGAGCGGTGGCCTTTGCACTGCAGGTGCCACTCCACAGTGAGGTGGGCTGCCTTGTGGTCTACAGCGAACTCACAGTTCAGGGTCTGCTCCTTCATAAGGGCAACCACCACAGTGGGGGTGTTGCTGAACATCAACATTACAGCTGGCCAGGCACAGAAACAGGCATGTGGAAAGGCATAAACTGTATGGTAATATTACCACAGTTATTATCGTACTCTGTTCTCTAAATACACAGCAATGACACTGACTTTACCTGTGGTGCTGATTATGTCTACCTGCAACTGGAATCCACTGTTGGAGGTCTGGCTGCGTAACATTAGTACTATGTGTGAGGAAAGAAGTGATAACAAACACCGAGTCCCTCGGTGTGGCGCAGTGTGCAGATAAACCAGTTGTCGTGCTCCTGGGCTCCCAAGCTGGGCCAGCGCTCCGGCGTCCCGCCCGAGTAGTGCCTGCGCACCTCGCATTGAAGAGTGTCCATGTCATTTTTAAAGTACCGCTGCATGTCCATCTTAGAGACTGAAACCCACAGAGAGATTGGTCACTTGGCATAGTGTAGGCTACGTAGCCTACGCATTAAGACAAGAACACTATGTTGAACAGACTAACCCGTGACAAGGAAGGTTATGAACTCCGAATGCACTGGACTGTCTCCGGGCTTGCCAAACTGCAGTCCAGCATCTCAACGTTGATATTTTATTTCTGATATGTTCATCTTTTTTCCTAGAACTACTTCCTCGATGATCACAACATGTTCGTCAACAAACAGGCATGGCAGCCAACGAGGCTTATGTATTGACCCCTTGCTAGTGACGTCACGCAAAACTCGCGCGAATTATGAACTCCATGACGGACGGCGGAAGTATAGGAAAAGCTATGCTCTAGTCGGCGGACGGCAAGCAAAATAGACATTATCTGGTACGTGTTTGTTCGTTCGTTCGTGTTCGTGTACCATGGTTATTTCTTGTTGTGCAGTTGGCTGTGCCAATAGGCAGGGTAAAGCCAATGTTTCGTTTTATCGGATACCATTCGATGTGGAGAGAAGGCAGCGATGGGTTGCTGCTATAAGCAGAAAGGACTGGCAGCCCTCCAAGTACTCGAGGATTTGCAACGAACATTTTTTACAAGGTAAGATTCATGTATTTCCCAATTACTTGTACTTAATCTGTGTAATGCCATACCATCATCCATGTCCAGATGGAGACCCAGTCAAATTTGTAACATGAGTGGCCTGTGTTATGGGCAAATGCCAACTAGCGTGATGGGGCTGTGCAGTCTAACGTTACCCATTCACAATGTAGCCTAATGTCAGAATTCACTGATCAGTCTCAAACAGTGTCATCTGTAAGTGGTTAATACAGATAGATAAGTAGGCTATAAGTCCACAGATATATCAATATTATAGATAGATAGATAGATAGATATCTTCCCTATATTTTATGACTAGGCTGTTGTCATATTGAAGCTCACTCAAATTGAAGCGACTTGATGCAGTCTGAAGTGAAGTCTGTTTGGCACATTACATCATATGTGCCACTAGTTTCACTGATACCAGCCTCTTCTACATTCTCCTCTTCAGCCTCACCTAACACTGATCATCTAATCATTGAATATAAATAAATTGAATGAAATCATTAGAACAAGATCCATAGAATCTAAGCCATATGGATATATATATCTGTGACTGCTGAGATCACCTCTGACCCCTGTGGTGGATGTTGTGGTCCTATATTCAATGAAACACTGATGGAGTGGCGGTTTTAAAATCCCAGTTAAGTCCTATGGATGGCAGTTGACGACCGACTTACTGATTTATTTTATCAGGACAGAAGAGTGATGACCCTTTATCGCCTGATTATGTGCCATCAGTGTTTGCGCACACCAAGTCCCCTGTGAAACGACGAGCCCTGGGACGTCTAGGGAAGTATGAGGTCAGAGAGGCAATGAAGGGAAAAAAAGCAGCGGGAAACGTCCAAACGCGAAGCTGCCAGGGCACTCCTCAGTCTCTCAGCTGAGACGAGTGTGTTAGGTGAGGCTGAAGAGGAGATTGTAGGTGAGGCTGAAGAGGAGATTGTAGAAGAGGCTAATATCAGTGAAACTAGTGGCAAATGTGATGCAATGTGCCAAACAGACCTCACTGCAGACCACATCAAGTCACTTCAATTTGAGTGTCAGCAACTCCGGGGTGAGACCTTCGCTCTGAAAGACAAGCTGAAGCCCTCAGATCTGATACAAAGCACATTTCAAAACGCTGACAAACTTAAAACATTTACAGGACTGCCGAACTATAAAGTCTTTATTGCAATAATTAATCTGGTGACGCCATTACTTAAGGATATGGCAAACCTCTCCATCTTCCACCAGCTACTATTATCTTTAATGAGGATTAGGCTTAATCTTCCTATTGCTTTTTTGTTTGGTCTGTTTGGTGTGCATATGTCTACTATTTCAAGAGTTTTTACAAATGTAATTAACATCCTAAATGACAATTTAGTACCTGTGTGTGTGGTATGGCCTGAAAGAGCAAATGTACTAACATCTCTGCCAATGTGTTTTAGAAAGTCTTTTAAAAATTGCATGTCGATTATAGACTGTTTCAAAATTACAATGGACAAACCAAAAGATCTGAAGGCAAGGGCACAAACATATTCCCAGTATAAATCTCACACCATGAAATACCTAATAGGTATAACACCACAAGGAGTAATCTCCTTCATCTCCAAGGGCTGGGGGGGGGGGGGGGGCGGACAACTGATCAGCACATTACAGCAAACAGTGGGTTTTTGGATAATCTCCTACCAGGAGACTTGATCCTAGCAGATCGTGGCTTTAGGATTCAGGATCAAGTTGGCTTGTACTGTGCGAGGGTTGAAACTCCTGCCTTTACACGGGGGAAAAAACAGCTGGGACAGCTGGGATGAATTACTTACTGCTTCCGCATTGAAACCGTCTATGTCATTTTTGGACAATCAATGTGTTTTCAATGTTGTAGCCTATAGCTCGCCACGCTGTGGCACCCCTGGTAGATGGCACCCAGGGCAAATGCCTTCCGCCGGCCCTGTGGGTAGTCTACCCCATAGGTGTAGGCTACCCTACCGTGAAAAATGCATGTTAACCGACTGCATGTAACATATTTTCAGGGCAGGCTGCATGAATTTCTAATTAATTTCCAGTAGGGACGGGCGAGAGAGTCTTCATTCGCCGTGTAATGAGTCATTTAACCATATACCGACTTACGAAGATGAGTAATTAACACGAAAACGTTGCCTGGTGTCCCTTTAAGATGGTTAAGTTCCCCGAAAGCATCTTAGACCGTCGTAAAGTCCCTCTTACGAACGTCTTAAGATTTGCTGACTGTTTCCCGAAACCATCGTAGCTTAAGAGCGTCATGAAAACACTCGTAGATCTACGAGGGCTCCAGAGTTCTCGTTACCGGCTGATAGCAATAATTTTACGGTTAAAATTAATAATAATTTAATTTCTAGACTAGTTTCCGTTATCCATGTGGCCCTTCTTGGTTTAAAACAAAGACACCCTCCCCTCCCCCAATGAAATGCTAATGAAGTGGTTCAAGGGCTATCAGGTACACAGGACAAAGGATGTTACCTTGATATAATGTATCCATGTGTCATGAAATGTAAATGTATTCATGTCTGGTATCATTGTGATAGTCTCAGTACAAGGATTGTAATGATTTGATTGTGAGAATGTTTGGAACATTCTATAAGTGATATTTCTGATATATAAGATATCTCTCCTCATGCTATTCAGATAGGTGTGAAGTGGGTGTGAGTAGGTGTGTCTGATGCCAAGTGGAGAGCCAACCAAGTGGGCTTGTTTTGGCGCCAAAATTCTCCTTTGTTTAACCCTTACAAAAGTAACTAAACTGCAATGTTTGTCAGAGATTTTTAGACTTGGACTTAGACTAAGACTAGAAGGATGTAGAACGGAAGAGGGAGAAGTTGGCTACAGGCCAACCTAGGCCTTCCAGGCCTGGGCCCAGTTTCCCGATAACGACGGAGACACGCTCTTACGAGGGTTTTCTATGATTCATCTTACGATCGTTCGTTTGGTTTTTCCGACTGTTTCCCGAACATGCTCGTAGCGTGAACGCGCGTGCACTGCTCTTAAGATGCTCTTAAGGGGAGCTGTCCACGTTAATAGTTCTGAAATATCCTCTGATTTGACGGTGATGTCAGGTGACTGCATGTCACAGCTATAGGCCTACCATTTAAACTTCGGATCTACACATTAATTCACATCAATACGAAAATAGAAACACTTTGACATCTGCATGTAAGCATCCCAAGTATAGGTTATATACCACACATAAATAATTGTAATTATTTTAAGATTAGATTGTTGCACCATGCAATAATTTTTCGCGGTGTCACTTAAGAACACGTTTGAAGATAATAAAGAAGTTGAGTAAGAAAGTGAGGAAATGTGTAGGCTTAGATTTTGATGCAGTACAGACTAAACCACATGTTGGTTTCTCCGCTTTTCACCTCATAGGCCTAATAAAATATAGCCTTCACTTAGCAAAGATAATGTCAAACTATTTTGGCAACTTCTCGTTTGATTGCATTTTTGTCCGCTTGTCATCACATTATTATGACTATTAAATGTAGGCTATGCTATTTTGCACGCTAAAATCTAATTAATCACAGGTAAACACAATAAAGAATGGGAACGTAAATTGGATTATGTATTCTAAGTTGTAATTCCTCTGTATGTCCTGTTGGTGACCTCAGTGAGAAGTACTGTTAAGACGCTCTTAGCCGGTAACGAGTACTCTGGAGCACTCGTAGATCTACGATTGTTTTCACGACGCTCTTAAGCTACGATGGTTTCGGGAAACAGTCGGCAAATCTTAAGACGTTCGTAAGAGGGACTTTATGACGCTCTTAGGCTTAAGATGCTTTCGGGGAACTGGGCCCTGGGCTAGGCCTACATAGACCATAGACCATTTTTTTGTACCCTCTCTGCTTGTAACAGAATAAACTTGATTCCTGAGTTTTTCCTGAAGTTTGCCAGTCTGAAGATTAATATTAAGTAATTATTCACCACAATTACTTTCACGGCTAAGAGCGTCTTAACAGTACTTCTCACTGAGGTCACCAACAGGACATACAGAGGAATTACAACTTAGAATACATAATCCAATTTACGTTCCCATTCTTTATTGTGTATGATGAATCAGATTTTAGCGTGCAAAATAGCATAGCCTACATTTAATGGTCATAATAATGTGATGAAAAGCGGACAAAAATGCAAGTTTTGAAATGCAAGTTATGAAACGAGACGTTGCCAGAATAGTTTGCCATTATCTTTGCTAGTGAGGGATATATTTTATTAGGCTTCCTAGGACGAGTTGCTGCAGCCAGTATTTTCTGATTCAAAATAATTATTTCAAATAATAGTATTTTGTCATTTGTATTTTATTTTTGTTGAAGAAAATGGCTTTGTATTTTGTGTCAAAATACTTTAAAGGTGTATATTTTTGTAGTTTAAAAATACTGCCAAATATTTTGGTAAAACCAATACTGCCCTACAATAGCCCTTTTGACCAATATCCTCGGGAGATTGTGGAAAGACGGTGCGCGCTGTTACCGATCATGAAGGACCACAAAGCCAAAAAGATTAAAGTGCGGCTTAATATGGATAAACTATTCATCAATGATCAACTGTACCGAGATTCCAAAGTTACAACTTGGTTGTGAGTGAGTAGTCGAACTCTTGAATTGATGGAAACCTGGTAAGTAACCAGAGAACTACTATTTTTCTTGTTATGTTTTCCTTAGGTGTTTCCCGAAGGTGGATATCTACTGGTCGTAGAATTATTATACGTTGTGTGCCGTTGGCGCACTAACAGCGCGGCTAGAATTGCAAGACTTTGTTGCTGTTTTACTCCAGATAAAAATCGATAGACTCAAGGAGAAATCGAATGAACACTCATGGTGTAGCATTGTAAGGTTGCATGTGTTTTCTTTTTTTCCTTTTGTGTGGGTGTTTTGCTTTGTTCATTGTTTCGCCAGTGATGGTTTTGCCTTACTGGCCAGGCCTAAGGGGTAGTGGGGAGGGTTGGTTATGTGTATGGAGGGGGATGTATGGATGGGGGATGTATGGATGTGTCCAGGAGCAAAGGGAAAATGAGGGTGGGTTTGGGTGGATAAGGAGACAACTAGTATTTTATTTCATATTGTGGATGACTGTTATGACAAAAAATAGGAACTGACATGCTCCTAATAGCTAGCTATAACGTAAATGGGTTGGCAAATAAGAGAAAGAGACTACAAATATTTACATGGCTCAAAGAAAAAAAATATTCTATGATTTGTTTACAAGAAACACACTCAGTGCCTGCAGATGAACATCTCTGGAAAGAAGAATGGGGTGGTTCAGTTTTGTTTTCACATGGTCTCAAAAACACAAGAGGCGTGATGATCTTATTTAATAAACATTTTGATATTAAGATACATAACTTAGAATTAGACCCTCAAGGAAGATGGATCATTGTGAAATTTGTTATTGAAGACAAAGAGATTTGTCTGATAAATCTTTATGGACCAAACGGTGACCAACCCAACTTTTTTGTAAACATCAGTAATGCTATTAATGGAATTAAGTTTGTGAGTGACTATTATATAATGGTTGGAGACTATAATATAGTCCAAAACAGCAAAATAGATCGTAAAGGGACAAATACAACTAATTATCACCCACAAGCATATAAAGAGATTAGAACAATAATGGATGAGAAAGACCTGGTCGATATATGGAGGTTAAGAAACACCAAATTACTAAGATATACACGGAGAAGGCAAAATCAAGCAAGCCGTATAGATTACTTTCTTACTTCATTTTCACTGGTATCTAGAGTTAACAACAAGTAATGATTGAGGACAAACTGAGATCTGATCATCAACTTATATCACTGCATCTTGAAATGACAGAACACCCAAGAGGCAGGGAGTACTGGAAATTCAATCAAAAACTGTTAGAGGATCTGACATTTGTTGAAAAGACATCAGAATTTATAAGAGAGTTCTTTTCATATAATGTAGGCTCAGCCAACCCACATGTAATTTGGGAAGCCTTTAAATGGGCCTTTAGGGGGCATACAATTAAAACGGCATCATACAGACAGAAACTAATCTTATTAAAAGAACAGAATATTAAAAAAGAGATTGAAATATTGACAAAACATGTGGAGAAACAGGCTGCTACCCAGGATATACTAGACAAACTTGAACAAAAACAAAAACGAGTTTGAACAACTAATACATGAGAGGACCAACATTTCATATTATAAAACGAAAGCAAAGTGGATGGAAATGGGGGAAAGATGCAATAAGTTCTTTTTGAATTTACAACAAAGAAACAGTTCCAAGAAGAATATACATAGACTTAAGATAAATGATGGGAATACACTAACTACACCAGAAGAAATAATGAATGAAATAGAAACATATTATACAGAAATTTATTCAGATAAAGATCAGGAAGAGGGTAGAGAAGATCTATTCTTCCCCTATAACCATGTGAAATTAACTGAGGATCAGAAGCAATCATGTGAGGGCCAAATAACGGAAGATGAGCTTTACTCTTCAATCATGTCTTTTAAAAAAGGGAAAACACCTGGCCTAGATGGTATCCCAATTGAAGTATATCAAGTTTTTTACGAACACTTAAAAAAACTTTAATGGATTGTTTAAATTTCTCATATATGGAAGGTATACTTACAGGTACACAAAGTGATAGCGCAATCTCCCTGTTGCTAAAACAAGAACCAAGTGACAAATATAAGGACCCAGTGCACTTAAGGAATTGGAGGCCTCTCACACTACAGAGTTATGATTCTAAGATTTTAGCTAAATGTATAGCAACTAGGATTAAAAAGGTTTTACCACCATTAATACATCACGATCAAACAGGGTTTATAGAGGGAAGAAATATATCAAATAGTATAAGGCAGTTACTGGAAATAATTGAACATTATGATGTAGAAGAAAAGGCAGGACTTATTTTTATTGCAGATTTTGAAAAAGCATTTGATAAAGTGAAGTGGGAATTTATTAATAGATGTTTAAGGTATTTCGGCTTTGGAGATTCTATAATAACATGGGTCAAGGTAATGTATAAGGGAGCTACCAGTAAAGTGATGAATAATGGATACCTTTCAAAACCTATCACTCTTGAAAGAGGAGTGAAACAAGGATGTCCCCTATCTCCGTATTTATTCATCATAGCTATTGAAATATTGGCAGAAAGAATAAGATCTAATGAAAACATCAGATGTTTGCAATTAAATGGCATAAATTCAAAACTATTAATGTATGCAGATGATACAACCTTCATGATCAGACCAGTTATAACATCCTTGCAAAACCTCATAAATGATATGGATCACTTTACAAAAAATATCTGGATTAAAGCTTAATTATGGAAAATGTCAAATAATGAGATTAGGTTCACTAAAATATACAAATTTCAAACTACCATGTGAAATGCCAGTGAAATGGACAGATGGAGACATTGATGTATTAGGTATCCATATACCAGAGAATATGGAAGAAATGGCCACTCTTAACTTCAACATCAAATTAAAAAAGCTCTCAAAAATTGTACAGCCCTGGCATGGAAATAAACTGACCATCTTTGGTAAAACAACGCTTGTAAATACACTGATTGTGTCACAGTTTACTTACCTGATCCTGGCTCTACCAACACCGGCAGAAACGTTTTATAAGGAATACGAACAACAAATATTTAAATTCATATGGAATGGAAAGAAAGATAAAATCAAACGCACATATCTATATAATGACTATAATGTAGGTGGTACAAAATTGCTGAACTTGAAGGCTATGAACCTATCATTAAAGGCCTCCCTCATTCCCAAATTTTATTTCAATAAGGAGTGGTTTTCTAGTAGACTCTTAGGAAAGGCTCATCCTATGTTTGAAAAAAAAACTATTTCCATTTATACAAATACAACCCTCACAGTTTTTTGTAATGAAGGATATTTTTTCTGAACTGTCGTCCTTTTTGACAGAGGCACTGCAAAGTTGGCTGCACTTTCAGTACCATCCTCCAGAAAACAATAACCAAATTTTACAACAGATGCTATGGATTAACTCTAATATACTGAGTGGAGGTGCCACAATGTTCTTGAAGCAAATGTTTGAAAAAGGTATAATGTTTGTAAAAGATATTATTAAGGAAGAAGGGGGACTTATGTCATACTCACAAATAACACAAGTATATGGGCGAACATGTACTTTGCAACAATACAATCAATTAATTGGAGCCTTACCACAACAATGGAAAAGAAAAGTTAACGCGATTACAGGTTCATACTTAGTTTGTAGACCAGATATAAAACAGACCAGGTGGCTAAAAAAAGCAAGGGTTAATAAAGAACTGTATAATTTTTATCTACAAGCTAAAAATCTGGTGGCAATACCCTATAACATTTTTGATAGTTGGGAAAGATTGCTAGACATACCAATATCATGGAAGCAAGTCTTCACAACTCTGTATGGAACAACAATAGATACAAGAGCAAGATATTTTCAATATAAATTAATCTATAAGTATTTAGCTACGAAACAAATGTTATGGATTTGGGGGAAGGAGTTAACACCAAGTTGTCGATTCTGTAAGGAGGAGGAGGAGACAACAGATAATTTATTCTGGTATTGCTCACCAGTTGCTTTGTTTTGGATTGAAGTGGAAAGGTGGTTATTGGGTTATGATGTAATATTGCGATTGGATCTTCTCACAGTGCTTCTGGGTGATCTTTCAGCGGAAGCTCACGCTCTTCAGAACATCATTATTTTGTTATTTTGTTATTTTGGAAAATCTTAATCTTCAAAACAACCGACATACATGAATTGAGTATAGGGAGACTTAAAAACCACGTTAAAGTTTACTGTGAAATTGAATGTATGATCTATGAATCCAAGGAAGTGCATTATGCAGAAAGATGGAGTAAAATAAAGGAAGTGGAAGGATGGAGCAGGTAGAAAAGAATGACTATTCCAACATGTTGCTGTATGATTCAGGAATTTGTTGTCCCTTGGAGGTTGGGAGTAGGGTGTGTGTGTGTGTGTGTGTGTGTGTGTGTACATGTGTGTGTGTGCGTGTGTTGTGGTGGTGCGGGGGGGGGGATTTGTAGGTCGGTCGGGAGGATGTGGCTTGGATGGAGGGACTTTTTTTCATTCTTCATTGGTTTGTTTTTTCCCTTTTATATATTTTTCCTTTGTTACTGGTGATTTTGTTATTTTGTTATTTTTTTATTTTATTGTATTCTGTTTGTAAAGATGTAAGGGCTACTCTGTATCCATTTCAAGCTTCAACAGATAACTAAAACAGACATCAAAAAACACATTAAAAAAAAGGATAAATAAATAAATAAATAAACAAATGAAAAAAAAAAATAATAATAAATAAATCAATTTAAAAAATTGAAAAAAAAAAAAAGAAATAAAGAAATGGAAAGAAAGGAAAAGTCCCCCAATGAGGGGAGGGGGGGGGGTGAAAGAAAAAAAAAATACTGCCCTACAGAGGCAAAAGGCAGTAACTGACCAGAGTGTCAAACTGAGAAAAATTACTTTAAAGTTGAATAGCCTACATCACGAACTTTCCCTCAACACATGACAAACCATATATCAGAATAAAGAGCAGACCTTCAACAAAGAATGGGGGTAGAGGAGCGCTTCTTGGACTCTAAAGTTTGGTTAAGTCAGAGGTGCTCTTTGGATGGGAAACTAAATGCCAAGAATCAAGAAACTCCAAGGCACTCTCTATTGAAAAAGTTAAAAAGCCTTTATTATCATGGCTTGGTCAAGTTAGCCTTCTAAAAAAACTCCAACGCGTTTCGGCTACATGCCTTCTTCTGGGAGTTAAAGCTACATGCCTTTAACTCCCAGAAGAACTCCCAAGCAACATACCAACAGAAGTGAAGAGTGTCACAGTAGGCTTATATGATTCAATTTCATCTGTAAGTGAGCAGACTAACAACCTGAATACCCCTGACAGGAATATCCCATCCCATTATCCCTATTTCTTAGGTGCACTAAAAAGGACCCTCACTACAGCCAGTAGGCCTACCTGTATGTTTATGACTTTAATAATCTACTTACATGCATACCCTGGTCCTGTGCGATCCTGGAGGAAAGGGTGCTTAGATACAGCAGCAGCAAAATGATACTGGATACCTTTGTAGGATATGTATCATTTTTAAGGTATTGTTTCTGACAAACGTCAACATTAAAAAAGCTTGAGATAGGGCTGTCAAAATGTTGCACTCACCTCCTGTAGTTACGTTCAGGGGCATTTCTAGACTTTCAGGACAACCTGGGCTTAGCCCGGCTGGACCGGATGTAAATGTAAAGATTAGCTGAGGATTTTTTTTATATACATACAGTACATAAAAGGTGTTATTATAGTAGACAACAGACTACATTAGACTGCCCAAATTATTTATTATTGAATTACTAGGTACATACACGTTTAAGTGTGAGGTTGCATGTAATGTATCATTAAGCAAATGTTCTGCACCTCCTTCTGTTGATCTCCCTTCTCTCTCCATCACCTGACTGCTCTTTTGTTGTTTGATCTATGCCAGAGATCTACCAAAAAGACAGTAAAATGTTTGATGTTAAAATGGGATTGTACACACAGAGAGAGAGAGAGAAAGAGAGAAAACAGCTACCCTCTACAAAATCGTGGAATCAGATCAGTGTGTGGCAAACCAACAAAAACATACTATACTACATTGCAGGATACAAAGACAAAGAACTTTTGAGATGGCAATGTTCAGCTCTAATTACAAATGCTTTGCTTATGCATAGGGCATTTGCATACATTATCACTAACCTGAAGAAGAGCAGCAGCTCTGTGGAGGGGGACCTGGACAGGGCGAACCAGTTGAACCAGTTCTACAACAGGTTTGACTGCCCTGCTCCAGCTCCAATGGCGGTGACTCAGACACGGCTCTTGTTTGCGTGCCTGCCCTACCCCCGCTTCCCAGTCTCTCCAGCTCTGCATCCCGGTGACACCCAACGACCTAAGCCACCATCACCTTTTTTTAATTGTGTGTGTGTGTGTGTGTGTGTATTTATATCACAGTGTAATTATTGTGTAAACTGTGTAGTTATCCTACAATTACAACAATATTCAATTAAATTGAATATATACCAGACCGTAGCCTGCTAAATATCGGAAGGTGACCTTTTTTTCTCCCTTTTACGTATGTGTCACTTAATATTAATTTCTGTACAAAACCAAGACGGGAGATTTTTTAGAAAACGCAATAGCACACCACCCCATAAGTGTAGCCTATGCCTATCTAAATTATCGTTATAAAAAAAATGACCTAGTACCTAGTACGTGACTCAAGAGCTGTAAACAGTGTTTTTGAGACTGCGTGTAGCCTACAAAAGCGCATGGAGATTTTAATTTTGCAAAGAGAAACTGTAACACAGCTAGTCTAAGTCTAACATTAACTTGTTTGAGTTTTCTCCCCAACGTTTTCTCTGGTAGTTCTTCACTGATCTGAGATAATGAGCGAACTACCTTAAGTAGCTAGCGTCTCGGGAGAATAAAAAAAAAAAAGTTTAAAAGTTTTCTAATATCTCTCCAGTGTAATGGTGGGCATGTTAAGTTAACCGTAGCATTACCTACACAGCAACCACATGGTGCGATGCGAGTGATCATAATAACATATAAAACGTGATATAGTCCTTGATAAATAACCAGGCTATGAACTCATAAACAACAGCATTTTGTCACCGTTTGTCATTCACCGTGCTGTGAATACAGCATTAAGATGCTATGCTAAAGAGCTTGAGATTCGAGAACCTGCATGCTCATCCTGTCAGAAAATAGCAATTTGATCAGTGATCATGCATCATATCAGCGCAAGCTTGGTTTGAAACTGGTTTCTGGGGATGGGGTTTACACGATCCTTCACTGGGCTAGTGCCTGCTGTGTTAATATGACCCCTCAAATCTATATAGGTTCTCATGCATATTAGGCTAGCTTTTGCCAATGAAAAGGAATGCAACAAAAAAAAACACTACTGCTCCTAACTGAAGAAACGTTTACGTTACTGTAAGGAAATTATTATTATCATTGTATAACCATTTGTGTAAGCAGAAATATTGTTGTGCTGAGTTCTAAGAACAGAGAGTTCAAGTTAAATGTTGTTGTGCTGAGTTCTAAGAACAGAGAGTAGTCTACAAGTTAAGTGTGCACCCAGACAGACAGGAACTGCACCCTGTCTGTGTGTGTGTGGGTGAGATAAGAGTATGTCACAATGAAGTCGCTATTCCTTCCTGTTTTCTGTGTGCATCTGTACAATAAAAGACACAGCTTTTGGGCTGCAGAGTCAGAGACTGATGGTGTGAGGAATTCTTCCTTACATTAGCAGGCTCTCCTCTTGGTACCAGAGTTTGTGGGCAAAGCCATACTACGTGTTGTGGTTCTTGTATCTATATGTTGGGGTTAAATTCCCTGACAGTTACCAACAATGTTAACAACAAACTCAGCTTTACTGCTGCAAACAAAGTTGGCTATATGCTTCGCCATATAACGAACCAGCTAGCCTTGTGATAACAAAATCTTTACCTTTTGTTTAGTTCACTGAAAGTTATCCACATATCAAACGATTGAATACACAGTTATGGAGGAATTGTTTTGGGCAAGCAGTTGCACTATATCCCACTTTTGCTGCCTTTAAGCCACTTAAATCCATAACCTAGATGAGCATTGCGCATACGTTACAACTTGACATGATGGTAAAGCTAAATGCCCAAGAAATATGGCAAGCCGTTCAGGACTTAACGTCTGTCAAAATGACGCCTCCACGTGTAGATTTTTTACTTCTTCAGGAGTTAAAAATAGACGTCTGAGCGTCAGACGTCATATTTGTACGCGTGCGTCTGACGTCAGAAGTAAAAAAATGACGTCTGGGTGATTTGCTGCAATGCCAGAGCCTTTGTGCCAGAGTAGACACAGCATTGGCTGCTGGAAACAGGAAATGCAGCCGCTATAGTTGCAGCAGAAGAAACAAGATGCCAGAGCAATGTGCAGCATATTCCTGCTCAAATCGGCGGACCATTGAAAACAGGGCTCGGGAGGATTACTTTTCACAAGTAAGATTTAACATTATCGTACTATTGGTTGTATTTTGTGAATGCAATATTACCAGAGTTGAAAAGGAGCAAGGATCTTTGTTATTACTGTATGTAAATCGTAGCCAGCTAGCTAGGCTACTTGCTAGGTGTTCAGGTGTTCACCCGGCTATGAACTGAGACTTGATAAGTCATATTCCATAACACTGACTTACATTACAACTGACACAAGAATGCTATTGTAGAAATTAATCAAATATTACTAGTATAACATTGGCCAGCGAATTTTACGCAAGTGGCACAGACTGTAGCCTACTGTATTATCGGGCAGTTGCTACTTGTAGCTTAGCTAGTAATAAGTGTGTTGGTGGTAGCTTCACTATTTCCTGAATAAAGTAACTTTTTAATAGCTTAACTTCTTTATATGAAGTAGCTTGGCCAAACAAGCTACACTTTTGTCATGTGAAATTAGCACAATTTAAAGTAGCTTCCTATGTAGTGAACTAGCCTACTGCTGTGTTTGTGTTACTAAGCTTGCTACATTTGACTGGGGTGGTAGTTTTGTGTATCTGCTACAATGTGACTGAATATTTATGAGCTTCACCTTCATCACCTTTTTGGTATGGCAACTGCTCTGCCCATGACCGGAAAGCACTGCAGTTAGTTAAAGGGAGTTAAAGCTACATGCCTTTAACTCCCAGAAGTTAAAGCTATCTGTCTTTAACTCCCAGAAGAACTCCCAAGCAACATACCAACAGAAGTGAAGAGTGTCACAGTAGGCTTACATGATTCAATTGCATCTGTAAGTGAGCTGACTAACAACCTGAATACCCCTGACAGGAATATCCCATCCCATTATCCCTATTTGTTAGGTGCACTAAAAAGGACCCTCACTACCCAGATAGCAATTTCCTTTGGGCCGGATCCGCATAAAAGCCTTTAGATCCGCCTGTAGCGGACATACGGTATCTGACTGTGGGCCAGGTCTACTCCTGATACAGGTTTCAGCTCTGCTAGCAATGCTGTTTTATCACCGGTTTACAGATTTGTCCCAGGTCCAATTTCCGCAACTCAACTGGAAGTCAGGAGATGCGTTTAAAATACAAAACACTGCTTTGGGCCAAACCTGTGATACGGATATGAGCCGAAGGACCGTTTTTTCACAGCAGACCCAGGTGGTAATGATATTAATTAAGGTGCTGATTCTGCTAAATTGACTGTCCTTTCCCTACTTCATTGTCAACTGGCTGCTAAAGAAAGGTATTTGGAATGGCACAAATTTAGAAACCATGGGGGTGCACTATGTTCCCATGGCCACTTCATTTCTACAGTAAGGCTGGAAAAGAAGATATAGTTGGCTCAATATTGATCATATGTTCGTTTCATTATTTTTATTATTACCTAGCAGTGGTAAAAGTAGTCAATTGTTGTTTGTGTCAGATCTAACAGTGCTATGAAACAACCCCATATTCTTGCCACGCATGCAGAAGTCCAAGCAGTAATGTTAATCAAGGATCTTTGGTTTGCTCACTATCAATCTTTTGACATTATTTGCCAGCCTGGGGTTGACTAGGACAGCCCAACTTTTCAAGGTAGTATCTGCTTTTTATCTCTGGTTTATTCAGAGACAACAACAAGCAACCGAGCGATTGATAACTTTACTATTATTTTCCAGCAACAACAACTAGCTTAACTTAAACAAAACAGCCATCACAATAACTATTTTGGAAAAAACAGTGATAACGCTAACAGGATCACTGATGATAAAAAAACGAGTGTAATTGTGACTTAGGCTATTTGCAAAAAGGAATAAATGGCTAATGTTTATTTTGTGTTGTTTCAGATTGACGATGGAGATGACTGAGGAAGACAGCCTGAATATCGATGGGAACAGTGGAATTAACACGACTTAAACTTTGTCTGGGATGGCACTTCTACAGGCAGGTTGTTGAATTAAAAAAAAAAATAAGACACTTATGTGTAAAGTTTTTTTACCCCCCTTGTGTTTGTAGCCTAGCTTATGTTTTATCAGTTGAGCTGTTGGGAAAACGTTACGAACTTTAGCCTGGGTGAACCTATAACGAACCTGTTAGCAAATGTGTAGCAAACAGATTTTTCAGGATAATTAGCCCTAATTACCAATCACATTTCACACGTCAAATAAAGCCGGCTGATGTCTGATAAACGGGTCCGTACCACACACAATAAGCGGACCCGTATTGCATATGATAAACAGATCTGGAACACGTCAGTAACACAGACTACCATACGGAACTGGGCCAGTCTTAGCCCTTATTGGTACCAGATCCGTCAAACGGATCCAGACCAATTTTGGACCGATGTGCGTTTGGACGCCGGATCAGGTCCATTATGCAGATCCGTGCCGGACGTTGTGGTAGGTGTGGCCCAGTTCCGTCCCAGTGTATGTTTGCTATCTGGGTACAGCCAGTAGGCCTACCTGTATGTTTATGACTTTAATAATCTACTTACATGCATACCCTGGTCCTGTGCGATCCTGGAGGAAAGGGTGCTTAGATACAGCAGCAGCACAATGATACTGGATACCTTTGTAGGATATGTATCATTTTTAAGGTATTGTTTCTGACAAACGTCAACATTAAAAAAGCTTGAGATAGGGCTGTCAAAATGTTGCCTCACCTCCTGTAGTTACGTTCAGGGGCGTTTCTAGACTTTCAGGACAACCTGGGCTTAGCCCGGCTGGACCGGATGTAAATGTAAAGATTAGCTGAGGATTTTTTTTATATACATACAGTACATAAAAGGTGTTATTATAGTAGACAACAGACTACATTAGACTGCCCAAATTATTTATTATTGAATTACTAGGTACATACACGTTTAAGTGTGAGGTTGCATGTAATGTATCATTAAGCAAATGTTCTGCACCTCCTTCTGTTGATCTCCCTTCTCTCTCCATCACCTGACTGCTCTTTTGTTGTTTGATCTATGCCAGAGATCTACCAAAAAGACAGTAAAATGTTTGATGTTAAAATGGGATTGTACACAGAGAGAGAGAAAGAGAGAAAACAGCTACCCTCTACAAAATCATGGAATCAGATCAGTGTGTGGCAAACCAACAAAAACATACTATACTACATTGCTGGATACAAAGAACTTTTGAGATTGCAATGTTCAGCTCTAATTACAAATGCTTTGCTTATGCATAGGGCATTTGCATACATTATCACTAACCTGAAGAAGAGCAGCAGCTCTGTGGAGGGGGACCTGGACAGGGCGAACCAGTTGAACCAGTTCTACAACAGGTTTGACTGCCCTGCTCCAGCTCCAAGCTCCAGCTCTGTCCACCACCCCCAGCTGACTCAGACACGGCTCTTGTTTGCGTGCCTGCCCTACCCCCGCCTCCCAGTCTCTCCAGCTCTGCATCCCGGTGACACCCAACGACCTAAGCCACCATGTGTGTGTGTGTGTGGGGGGGGGGGGGGGGGGGGGTTTGAGTTAGGGCTGTCAAAATCAACAAAATCTGCCAACAGCAGATTCAAGTTAAATGTTGTTGTGCTGAGTTCTAAGAACAGAGAGTAGCCTACAAGTTAAGTGTGCACCCAGACAGACAGGAACTGCACCCTGTCTGTGTGTGTGTGTGGGTGAGATAAGAGTATGTCACAATGAATTCGCTATTGCTTCCTATTTTCTGTGTGCATCTGTACAATAAAAGACACAGCTTTTGGGCTGCAGAGTCAGATACTGATGGTGTGAGTAATTCTTCCTTACATTAGCAGGCTCTCCTCTTGGTACCAGAGTTTGTGGGCAAAGCCATACTACGTGTTGTGGTTCTTGTATCTATATGTTGGGGTTAAATTCCCTGACAGTTACCAACAATGTTAACAACAAACTCAGCTTTACTGCTGCAAACAAAGTTGGCTATATGCTTCGCCATATAACGAACCAGCTAGCCTTCTTCTAATCTTTACCTTTTGTTTAGTTCACTGAAAGTTATCCACATATCAAACGATTGAATACACAGTTATGGAGGAATTGTTTTGGGGAAGCAGTTGCACTATATCCCACTTTTGCTGCCTTTAAGCCACTTAAATCCATAGCCTAGATGAGCATTGCGCATACGTTACAACTTGACGTGATGGTAAAGCTAAATGCCCAAGAAATATGGCAAGCCGTTCAGGACTTAACGTCTGTCAAAATGACGTCTCCACGTGTAGATTTTTTACTTCTTCCGGAGTAAAAAATAGACGTCTGAGCGTCAGACGTCATATTTTTACATGTGCCACATGACTGTCTGACGTCAGAAGTAAAAAAAATGACGTCTGGGTGATTTGCTGCAATGCCAGAGCCTTTGTGCCAGAGTAGACACAGCATTGGCTGCTGGAAACAGGAAATGCAGCCGCTATAGTTGCAGCAGAAGAAACAAGATGCCAGAGCAATGTGCAGCATATTCCTGCTCAAATCGGCGGACCATTGCAAACAGGGCTCGGGGGATTACTTTTCACAAGTAAGATTTAACATTATCGTACTATTGGTTGTATTTTGTGAATGCAATATTACCAGAGAGTTGAAAAGGAGCAAGGATTTTTGTTATTACTGTATGTAAATCGTAGCCAGCTAGCTAGGCTACTTGCTAGGTGTTCAGGTGTTCACCCGGCTATGAACTGAGACTTGATAAGTCATATTCCATAACACTGACTTACATTACAACTGACACAAGAATGCTATTGTAGAAATTAATCAAATATTACTAGTATAACATTGGCCAGCGAATTTTACACAAGTGGCACAGACTGTAGCCTACTGTATTATCGGGCAGTTGCTACTTGTAGCTTAGCTAGTAATAAGTGTGTTGGTGGTAGCTTCACTATTTCCTGAATAAAGTAACTTTTTAATAGCTTAACTTCTTTATATGAAGTAGCTTGGCCAAACAAGCTACACTTTTGTCATGTGAAATTAGCACAATTTAAAGTAGCTTCCTATGTAGTGAACTAGCCTACTGCTGTGTTTGTGTTACTAAGCTTGCTACATTTGACTGGGGTGGTAGTTTTGTGTAGTAGGAATTTCTTTACATATACCTTCTAAATATATTTTTTAGAATTTTCTTAAAGCATTTCCATGATTCAACTGATAATAATATTTTTAACACAAAATAAAGGTCAGTTATGAGATTAATTGCATTTTAAAAACAATATTTCTTTGTAAAACGCCTAAAGTTGATCATACCGTTTTCAAATTTAAGGATGTATTACTATAAATATATATTTAACCAAACACCACCATGTTATCTTGTCAGATGATTAGATATACTCTTTTTTTACAAAACATCCCATGTTTCGGTTGTGACAGCACATGTTCGGTAGTGACGGTAGTGTTTCGGTAGTGACTACAGACTGACAGTATTTTGTGTTGATAAAAAAAAACTTGTTTTTTAAAAGCTAAATGTCGGCAGGTATGCCATAACCAATCAGAAGAAAAACAATAAGAGTGCCATCTCCCTAAAAGGAAGTAGGTCTACTGCATGTACCATCTACCACAGTACCACCATACGGATGAGCAAGCACATTTCTGCAGAAGGCTTACACTTTTTTTACTCTTTAAATCAACAATTACCCAGGTACTCACACAAATGTGAAAGTGTGGAAAACAAAATGTGAAAGTATGTATGGAACTATTGTTGGAATGCTTGACACCAGTTTGCCTCGTCCATAGCCAGCCTAAACTCTGACCCTCTCGGTCAGACAGCCCAAGTAGTTAAGCAAATCCGCAGTTCAGTTTTTGTTTTTTTAAATGTAAGACAAGGTTTTTTCCCAAAACAAAACGAGGGTCGAGGCGTGGTCCACTGTGTAGGAGGCCTGGACCATGACCCAGATCAGGAGTGAGGTTTAGGGGGCTTTAGGAGTGTAACGGTAGGTGTGCAGTATGTTGGTAAACCTCCCTGCAGACGCTATAGAGTAGTGTTGCAGCCTGGGCTTTCGCTTTGCTATTGCTAGCATGCTCGACTCCTGATCCGAGGTGCTGCTGTTTGCGGGTTTGAGTCCGGACGAGTGACAGGCTGAGCCACGTGGTTCAACACAACACAGATTACACAGGCAAACCATCGTCCCCAGGTGTATGGAGTATGTATGTGTCTGTGTACTGTCTACGCTCATGCACTTTGCTTCCTAACACCACGATAACATTCCAATGAATTTTAAAAATGCTAAGGACATTCATCCAAGCACACCAGCACAGGCTTTGAATTGTGTTGTCAGGGACTTGTTGCTTAGGTCAGTGGTTCTTAACCGTTTTGACTGGCGACCCCCAAAAAACATTGGCCAAGCCTCGAGACCCCCTTCTCTCCAGCCAATGAAAGTTGGTTTCATTTTGGAAAATGTTGCAAGACTGGCATTGGAGGCAGAGGCAGAAACGGTATGCTATGTCAACATCAAAACCAAGCCTTTGATAATCTGATTTATTGTTTTCCAAAAAATAACTAGCACTCATCCAATGTATAACTGGCAGTTCTGTGGCAAGAAAAGGCTGCATAATGTTCTGTGACTGGTAAGCTTACGCAGAATCTTTGAAGTTATCGTTGCAAGAGGCGCAAATAGAGATTTGAGTTTGCGTAAACAAAGCATCCACATTCGGAGGAACATTATGGAAACACTGTGAATTGTAACCCTACATCTAGGGCTACTGAATATCCCAGTTTTTAAACATGTTGGTCTGAAAACCTTACCTGCAAATAATTTCGCGACCCCTCCCAAATTTTTGTCAACCCCCCTGGGGGTCCCGACCATAGACATAATATACATAGACGCCGCATCGACCGCTACTCCTTACTAGCGCTGACGAGATTTGGAGCCGCCATCTTGGACCGGTCATCCACTCCACTCAGTGTAATCTGTTTGGCCGGTGAGATGAGCTGTCAGCGCACTTAATTAATCATATCTCACTGAATACCGAACAGATTCTCACGCGGTTTTTTTTGCTGCAAAGGTCATACATGTAGCTATGATACAGGACACATGATTAAGCGTATTTTAATATTCATAGTGGGTTTAACAGTAATAGAATATTCTGATATATGATATAAAGTGACCTGACGTCCGATATCAAAACTGGGAACATAATCCATGTTTGACAGCATAGACAAAACTAGTTTGATACAAGTTTAATGAGTTAAATATAGTTCACAGTTGACAGAAAAGTTCCATCAACAGCATTATTCACAGTCCACAGAAAGGTTCCATAAACATTTAAGTGAGATCAGTGCCATTCAGACATCTGAGGGGTATTCCAAGTAGGCCTATGTGGTTTAGTGACAAACTTGGGTAAATTGACTCAGAATAAGTTGTAAACCTCCCAGTAGAAAAGCTGTATGATACAGGAAACATGGTTGTGTGTATTTTAATATTCATAGTGGGCTTAACAGTAATAGAATATTCTGATATATATGATATATTATAAAGTGATGACATCCAATATAAAAACTGGGAACATAACTAATCCACGTTTGACAGCATAGACAAAAACTACAAAAAAATACAAGTTTTAATGAGTTAAATTTACAGAAAAAATCCATTAACATTTTCAGTTCAGTGCCATCAAAAATAAAGTGATGAACAGACATTGGTGTGGCATAAAGGAAATGGAGTAACTGGGTTCAATATCAACAGCATTTGTTAGACAAGTTCCATAAATATTGTAAAGTGCAAGATTGTAGGTTTGTTTCTGATCCTTAAAAAACAGACATTGGTTTGGCATAGTAAGTGTAACAGTTCCTCAATTCAAGACAAAAAGGTGACTTGTCACTTGTACAGTGTCAATGGGTTCATCAACAGCATCTGTTATTTACAGTTCACAGAAAGGTTCCAGCCCCAATGAAGAGATTAAATAAAAAGGAATTAAGAAACATTTTAGAAACTGCTAAGATCAACCCGTTCATTGCAATCAGTAAAGAATCAGGGAGTGTCTTCACAGGCTCAGTGAGACAGAGTTACCGTCATGCAGTTGGTTCTATGATTTCGACAACTGGTGCATGTCATTTTGTATGTTCCCACCTTGCTAAAATTGCTTGGGTACACTTTGGCTGAGAACAAAAGTGCTTCAGACAGCAGGTGGGCAAATAAGATGGCATAGTAAACTGGGTAAACTCCATAAAAGAGGACTGAGTCAACCAGACGATGGGAAAATGGGACACAGAGTGGCGAATGCAGGTGATGAAGGTGGAGCTCATAAATCAAACATTCAGTCACAGTGTAGCAGATACCCTGCAGTACTGCAATGAAGAGCTGCACCTTCCTCAGTTCCAGGGGTGTGAGGAGACCGTTCAGTTCATTCACAGTCTTCTTGAACAAGGCAGTTGTTCTGGAGAGATACAAAATAATAAATAAATGAATGAAAAGGAATTTGAGAGGCATCTTATTCTTGTTAGGGTAAATGACATGTGAATAATACAGTGTTGGGCAAGCTACTTCGAAATTTTAGTGAGCTAAACTATCAGTTACTCTGCCATGAATAAAACACTACACAAAACTACCACCCAGTCAAATGTATTAGTAGCCTAACACAAACACAGCAGTAGGCTAGTTCACTACATAGGAAGCTACTTTAAATTGTGCTAATTTCACATGACAAAGGTGTAGCTTGTCTGGCTAAGCTACTTGATAAATAAAGAAGTTGAGCTATTGAAAAGTTACTTTATTCAGGAAATAGTGAGGCTACCACCAAAACACTTAGGCTACAAGTAGCAACTAGCGATTGCCCAATAGGCTAGTCTGTGCCACTTGTGTAAAATTCGCCGGCCAAATCTAGTATGATTTATTTCTACAATAGCCTTCTTGTGTCAGTTGTAATCTAAGTCAGTATTATGGAATATGACTTATCAAGTCTCAGTTCATAGCCGGGTGAACACCGAGTAAACATAGCCTAGCTAGATGGCTACGATTTTCATACAGTAATATCAAAGATTGCTCCTTCTCAGCTCTCTGGTAATATTCTATTCACAAAATATAACCAATAGTACGGTTATGTTAAATCTTACTTGTGAAAAGTAAATCCCCCGAGTATGGTCTGCTGATTTGAGAAGGAACATGCTGCACAGTGCTGTCATCTTGTGTCTTCTGCTGCAACGCAACGAGGAGTATGACCGGTCCAAGATGGCGGCCGCATTTCTTGTTTCCAGCAGCCAATGCGGCGTCTATGTATATTATGTCTATGGTCCCGACCCCCAGTTCAAGAAACACTGGCTTAGGTCTTACCAGGCTGTTAGACTCCTGACAGTGCACCCTCAAAATAAACGAAATAATGCCCATTTAACTTTAGATCACATTGGTCAGTGGTGTTATAATTTTCTGTGGCGTCAAAATAGCAATTTGTGATCATATGCCTGACCACACCTGTTTTTTTCATCAATACACCCGTGGTGTGCAAGGTCTGGCGGAATAATAATAAAATGCGCTGACCTAAAACTAGAAAAACAATTGTGGCGCGACTGGTTCCTCAATGCACTGAGTGTAAGATAGGGCCCTCAGTCTTCCTAACTAATGCTTCTGCAAAAATATGCATATGCTTTCTTAAATATTCTTGGTACTTCACTGAGTCATCCCTCAATATTTGTCTATATTTTATCAGTCTTTCTGCTCCACTTTTTCTTTTATGTTTAGACATGTTGGCAATTTGTTTCTATATTCATGGGTGTCATCAGGTCTCTTTCAGGTGTATACAAGATTCAAGAACCTAGATTGAATAGACCACATCTAACCATAGATTAGAATGCAGACTGCATGGTGCTTGACTAATACACCTGTGGAAAGGAACCTGATGAAACGATTGGACTGATCTACTCACCATGTGGCCATGAGAGAGAGAGGGATGCACACACACTTCCTGGTCCAAAATGGAGGGGTGTGGCTAAAATCATTACCATCCTATGGGCTAAATCTTACAGTGTTTCGGCTGTGACATAAAAATGCGGGACAACATTTTTTACATAATAATTTATGATTTTTGAAAAAAATATGCAATAAATATATTTTTTCGATTGCTTTTGTCGTGGAAAAAATCACTAACTTTTAACTCTAACTTAGCACTCCGAACAAAAACCAGCGGAGAACGGTCTGAGATGAGAAGTGGCCGCTTGTGGCCTTTTATTCACAAGTCCTCCTGGGTACAGCTCTGAAAAAATGCACAGAGACTAAGTGTCGCCAGGCAGGAGTTGCGAATGATGGATGTCCTCTGCAGCGGAGACTCCACGACCCAGGCCTTGGGGAGAAGGTGCGCACGTTCTGAGGATTTTCCTCTTGGGGAAAGTTTTTGTATGTTATCAAAACACCTCCTTTTTTCGTATGGCCAACCCTGGCCGGGTGTCTGCCCCCTATGTAAATGGCAGACCCCTTTGTACACTCAATAAATTATATTGGTGGATGAGCTCACCAAGCTGCCACAAAAATTATTAAATAATCCCTAGTAGGCCTGTGTCACGTTCGCGCACATGCATGACATCCTCCCCCAGCTTCTGCCTGGCCACCTGGCTGCACATGAACTCTTCATGAACTTTACTACATATATCTCTCGGCTGCTGCATGACATCTTCAAAAAAAATCTGCCACATAATCCCCCCCTTCGAGGCTTGCAAAAGTCTCGCTGAAGGGAATCACATTTTCAACACAAAGTATAATAAGAACATAAGGATTGCATAAAGAATATGAGTCATTGCATATAGCCTAGTATACGTCATTAGGCAGTGTTTCCTAACCTGCTGATTGCTAAGGCAAATGTGGAAATAAATGATGCTATAACTTGACATAAGTTGCATAAGGCACACAAGACAAACAACACAATTAAAATACATACTGGTGACACTAGTGTAGCAGCAATTGATAAATGATACCATTTACCAAAATATTTAAGACAAATGGCTGGGCTCCGAGTCGGTTCCTGCCCTAAAGTGGTGTTTAAAAATGTACCTCCACTCGCCCTACCGGAAGACTATCACTATTGACAGGTGAACTAAAATCTACATCTCCATGATAGGAGGAGCCCATACCAGCCAATCATGACAGTCTTTGGTTGATTCACGACACTTACAATTACAGCTAATGCTACTAATCCTACTAAAATAGTTGTTCTTGTTTATCATAAGTAATGTTGTTTCCTTATGTGTAATGGTTATAGTCCTTAGTTTTACAGGGGACATACTAAAAATTATTAGACATGGTTAAATATGCGTTCCATGCTCTGCCTTCCTAGTCATTACTATCCAAAGTAAGACTATTTCAAATTTTAGTGCTGCGAGTGCAGCTATGCATCCTCTGGTTCCCATTGTCATAATCATGTATACCCACATGATACTGTTGTGGTATGTGAACAACACATAGACTCTGAGATCAGTACTCAGATAGGAAGAGGTTTCAGGCCGCTTTGAAACCAAACTTCTCTGGCTAACAGCCATCCAGAACCTGTGGCGGCAACCCCCCTGCCTTAGGTCGTCCCAATGCAGGCCAAAAACAAGGATCTTACCCGTTATAGGGCCGAGTAGCCTTAATCAACACAGTGTCCTGTTCTGATGAGGTACACAGGAGAGGTGCAGAATATCTCCAAATTTAGACTTGGGAAACTGAGCATGTGGCCACAATGATACAGTATATACCTACATTTTGCAAGCAAGTCTATCCAACAATTGTGGATGGTTGTGCCTGTGAGAGCAAAACCTAAGCAAGTTCCTACTATGACTATATGATTAAATGAAAAAACATGCATGTGATTCATGTAATTACATGGTTAAAGGAATTATGTGTGCAATTATATTAGCCTAGAAATCTAGACGCACCCTAGCGGCGGCAAATTAATTTGCTCAGCCTGTACGTCTAGTATCGAACCATAGGGATTTCTATTGGCTTAGCACCGTGGATGTTCTCCAATCACAGCGCTCTATTTTGTTAGAGAGTCTTAAGGCGGGCTTAACAGGATAACGACAGTCCTGCGACTGTGAACAACAAGGAAGGTGGCTATGGCGAACGAAGAGCGGTTGTTTGAATCGGCGTTGGCGTCAACTTTGGAGGAGTTGGACTTGTGCTTTTCTTTGAAAGTTGAGCAACACAATGCACTTAAGTCATTACTTTCGAAGAAGGATGTATTTGCCGTTTTGCCGACCGGATACGGATATGGTCGTAGCGCTGGCCTATTGCATGCCTAGGCAGTTTGAAAGACAATTCTCTGCCCGCCCCTTGGATTAAACGAGGTGAATGGTTCGATGCCAGACTATACATCTCAATGATATAGGATGGCCCCGCCAGGCTACAATTATATATGATTAATATGAAAAACATACATGTAAGTATAACCTTCCACATCCCTACACATTTCTAGGCTTCTTGCAGAATTGTGTCGTCCATACTGCCTATAGCGAATCAATAATAGATCATTATTAATAATATAAATTAATATAGTTATCACATCATATCCTCATCAATGTGCCATGTGGGTCACAAGGCTTCACATGTTACCATATCATTCATCATCATGTACACTAACAGCTATTAGTTACTTGAATTTGTTCGACCTTTCATATTGGTGGTGGTGGAAACTCATCGCACACATATTTTATGTCTTGTGTGAGGAAGTCCATTTTGTTTGCAAAACCCCCCTGCATTTCCATATACTCACTGTCAACCTTCCCTTCAACTAAATGAGTGTTTCCTTCTACTTCATTTAACACATTAAGTTGTTTAGACACAGTGTCTGAGCAATACCGTCCCATACATGGCAATAAACAACAAATCACACGTTTCATATGGCTCATTCACCGTCATCGTCATCGGAGGTCCAGTATTGGACCATCTCCTCCAGCTCCTTCCAATCCAGTCCAGTATAGCTGTAACTGGCCAGGTCTCTTGGACTCTTGCTATTGGGGCAGCAGCTGGGCTGCCACCGTGTGCTGGTCTGTTGAAACAATGTCGGGGAAAAGGGGCTAAATGTCTGGTTGCTGTCCTCCCCAAAGAATGTAGCTGAGGATGACAGGGTCGATGGTGGCGTACTGTTCTGGAGAGTGAGGCCCCTCTGGCTCTGCGTGCTGTTCGTCGGGTAGGCAAAGGCTGTGCTTGATTCTGGTTCTGGCTCCGATTCCTGGGATTGGTGGGGCTGCTGTTCCTGCTGGCGTTGCTCGTTGATGTGTTGTTCTTCCCTTGGATGTTCTGCTGCCTCCTGGAACCCTGAGTCCTCCCACTAAACAGGAGTGGTGGTTGTGGGAGCTGTTGTGACTGCCATGGCTTCTGGCGGTTGGAGCTCCTTGCTGAGAAGACTGCAGTGATGTCTGAGTGACCAGCGGGCTCACCCCCAGTGTGAGCATCCTGGCTGAGGTTGTTGGTCGGGTGTGGTTTCCCCTCAGGCCTCTGGTTCTTCTGCATCAGCACCGCTGTTGGGATGGCCTGGATCACCATGAATGGTCCGGTTGCCCGATCTGGGGCTATCGCGAGACCATTATGCTTTCTCTAGATCCCATCGGTCCTTGTTTAGCACCTTCGTCATGCCATTTTTTTTTTTTTCTTCCCACCTTTTCCCATTCAGTAGCGCGTTCCTGCATTATTTAAATCTTTGTCAGTAGTGAGACGGGGTTGTATTATGGTGACATTAACATTCCATCATCCAGGTGACCTACTGGTGCTTATATAGCTGTGGGGTCATCTACTAATTGAAACAGTAAGTCTTAGGGATAATGGGGTTCACAATGGAGTTTTCCGCATATGATACACTCCCCCCTTTGACACATGGCACCACACAGAGGGTCATTATGATGCATGTGATTCTCATCAATCCACTAGGAACACCATTTGCACCCCTCAAATGAGAAGAAAGGGCATGGCGTGGGGCACTGAGTGGATCCACCCAGTAATATGACATGTTGCCCGCCTTCACGAGGGGCTGTATTCATCTCTCTTGCCTTGGGAATGGCCTCCTTGTCGTCCACTGTCCATGTGAGTGGGTTTCTCAAATTGTCAGATCCGGTCTTGAAATCATAGCATGCAGGGGAGCAATTATTTGCTCAGTCACTTCTGTATCCAATGAATCCCCCCCCCAAAAAAATTACATCATTAGTTATAGTAGCAGGTTGTGGAGCTCTGGGAATAGACTCTGTATGTTCTGGTGCTATGCCCTTCTTCCCTTGGGATATAAGTCTTTGTCTGCTAAAAGTTTCAGTATCTTGTTGCCTCCTGTATTTGAACATCTACGAGCTTTCGCTGAGCATACTGATCTTGTTGATTTTTCTTCTCTTCTGATTGTCTATACTGATTCACAAAGTGGGCCACTGCTTGTCTAAACTCGTCCTTGGTCATCACTGCAAGCCGCCAGTCATTCTCCAATTGTAGTTTTACAGGTCGAGGTAGCGCATCAAGGATTGCTCGTCTGAATTGTGATCGGCCGGCATGGGATACTTCAGGGTCTTGCTCCATTTTACATCGCCATTTCTGTGCTGCTTTTTCCACAAAGGCAGCTGGGTTCTGGGTGCTGTGGGGCTGCACTGATTAGGATAAGCAGATCTCAGAGCTCTCCATATCCGTGTCCGGTATCCATCAAATGGTACTCCATCCATAGCATTATCATCCATAATGTATCCAAGGTGCTCCCTTTCTAGCACAGTTGTGGTTTCGTGTTTCCCCAAGGACATGCTCAAAATGTATTTTGATGTGTCCTATGAAGCACAGGTATCGCCCTTGAACCATCCTTCAGGCCATCCTTAAAAATATTTTTGTTTGCAGTAACAGCCAAAAAAAAATAAAAATGGGTCGGTAGGTAGGTCAATATTTTTTTTTTCAAGATTCAAAGTAAAAAAAAAAGTTCAATTTTGGTCATTGTGATTACGTAGGAATGAATTTACACAAATGTGCATATCGATTCGTGCATATCGTGACGTAACTGACTGGGTCTTCAACCCGTGCCTTCAGGCGCACCATTGCAAACCTCATTCTGATGCAGGTTATATAGACCAGCCTTTCTCAAACTTCTTTGACCTGAGGCCCGGTCATGGCAGACTTTTGGGTCATAGGGCTCATCTACATGTACCCAGAAAGAAGGCTACAATAGCTCTTGGCCACGTTATATTGAAATTTGACTATACAATACTCAATGCTATACAGTATATTATACAGTCTCTGCTCTGTTTCTAAGGAAGTTCCAAAAAACAACGTCGTTCTATTAAGTTTCGTTAAATAAATAAATAGCCTTCCAACAGGTTGAAGCGGAGCTTTGATACCAACGTTATCGATTAGTTTCAGTTTCTCTCGCGCAGACGCGCATTGAATGAATGCTCATACCACCACTTAATTGTAGGGCTCCATGTTTAATGACATCGATAGCAGAAACGTTTGTTTTCTTTTTTCGTCGATCCGCGGTTTCTTGATCAACTGCGCAGCAAATTATCAGATGAAGCATCGGGCCTAATTTCACTCCACGACTCCGCGAACCAGCAGTCTCCATGTTGCGGACCCATATTTCGAGAAATGCTGAACCGCTAGACTAGGGGGAGAAGGGATGAGAAAAGATCTGGCCACAGTTCTTCCAGAACTTCGTGCCAAGTAAAAGCGTTATCAGTTTGTGTGAATGAAACGAAGCGTAGGCCATAGTGTGACATGCGTAAAACCAATGGTGTAGAGATGACGCCAAGTGAGCCACGCAAAGTGAGCCACGTTTGCATGTAGGCAATTTATATTCACAATACGTGGGCCTACTAAAAGAAATATTATTTTATTGCATTTGTATTGGTTGTTTAGAGTAAAAAAAAACAATCGGTCGGTATTAACGCAAGTTTACAACCGGCAAGTCGGTCGGACTAAAAGGGGGAAAAAAATAAATATTTGGGTCGGTTCTAAATTGACAGGGTCGGTCGGGTTACGGCAAACGAAAATATTTTTAAGGATGGCCTCACAGTCAGGACACTTGATTTTAATGGGTTGTCTGAGTATGGGCTTCAGTGGCTCGTTGGCAGTAAGTCCTTGTTGATCCATGTGGTTTTCTTCCAGTTCCTCATCTTCTCCAGCCTCAATTTCATATTCTTCCTCTGCCTTGAATTCATGTTCATGTACTCTGCTCGGGTCAGCTTGAAATGCTGGTTCTCCCTCTATTTTCAGACAGACTTCTCCTAGTTCATCCACTCCTGTCAGTGTGCCCTCCACTATTCTCACTGTGCGCTGTGGGCGGCTGTCGTTTTCTTCCATCAGTTCCAGTATGTAATTCCGATAATTCATTTGGATGGGGCTGTATGCTGCTCTGCGGGCAATAAACTCTTCAGATATGTGTTCACCCACCTCCTGCCAGGTGAGTGCTAATTCGGTGTTTATCCAGTTCAGCAGTTCCGCCAAAGCCTTCCGGTCAGTGGTTTCCTCTGTTTCTCTTAGTGTGTGTATTCTCTTTATAATTCTAGATTCTTCTTCTCGTCTTTCTCTCCAGAATTCTTGTTCACCCAATTCAGTGGGAGTTCTACAGACTTTGGGGGATAAAGAGGCTTCCTTCCTAGGTGCGACAGGGCCTTGGGTGTCATCCGCATATCTCCCTGTTCCCTGCAGGGTGAGAGAGCTTCTCCTTGAAACTGGTTGGTGTGCAGCGTGCAACAGGTGCTTCTCTAGAGATGCCTGTGAGTTGGACCGTGGACAGGTGGTGGTTCCCCAGCTGAAAGCACTCCTTGTATGTCCTTGGTCAGACTGTTCACATAGCTGCTGTGTTTTAGGCCTGGCTCCCCCCTTTGTCTCCTGAGGTGTTGGTGGTGGGGGCATTAGTGGAAAGAGTGTTGGCTCAGAGTGAGACCTGACTACTGTTGGCTGTTGGTTTTCAGTTGTGTCTTGGAACTCTTTTGTGTCGGAGGCCCCCTTCATTTCGATATATGCTGCAGCGTTAGTCTCTGCTCCTCTCATGGCTTTTCTGAAATTTTCCATGTATCTTATGCGGTCTCTTTCCACTTCATCCGGGTCAGATGTTCTTCCTGTTCGTCGTGTTCTGGTGTGGGAAACATTACGGGGCGGTGAAGGTGATGATGAAGATGATGGTGGAGGTGAAAACACACGGCACCGGGGTGGCCGTCGGTGAGTCACTCGGGCTTCTTCCCGTCCTCTTCTCCTAATTATGACTATTTCCTCTGCCAACTCTTCCTCTGTTCCATCTAGAATGATTCCTGCAAGACTTAGAAATTGTCCATCCGTTTGTTTATTGTGTTTAGAAGTGTGTGGTGCCTCAGGGAGACTGTTATACAATTTCTCAACTTTCGCGTATGGAGGGGGTCTCATCTCCTCCACCCTGGGGGCTCCGGGTGTTTTTTCTTTTGTCAGATGTTGTCCTTCCAATTCCAATTCCTGTTCCTTGTCCTTTCTTATGTCCTTATCCTTGCAGTTGGCATTGGCTGTTGCAGCGAATAGCCTTAGTGTATCCAGCTCAAGCCTCCTTTTCCGTTGTCTATCCATTCCTTGCTCATTTTTCTTGTAATTCTTAAGTTTCTCTTCCATTTGAACCAGCATACGACTATCAAAAGTTCCTTCCTTGGGCCATGGTGTAGCATCTTTCTGAGTCCGGAGAACCCATTTATGATTTATGTTTTCGATTATTGCTTGACGTTCAGGATACATTTTTATGACCCTACCCACTGGACTGCATTGTTCTGATATCATTTTTGGTAGCTTCTGTGTGTGCTCACTTCCAAGCATACAGTATACTACTGGCGATGCACACTTGCTGTTGTACAACAAATAGTCTTTGAATCCTAAACTCCAGTTTTGAGATGTTGTGTGGTCATATGGTCTCGTGATGTTTCCATCAATAAAGTTTTCTTGTGTTTGCTGGCTGATGAAGATAAGATGTACAATAATTCCAGTTTAACTCCAACATAGCAAAATCCAATACGTAATTGTGAGTTCAAAAAAGGAGTTCTTCATTTGTCATCCTGAAACGTTGTTGTGTGTCTTCCTGTAATCCAATTTAGTTTATAGTTCCCTTATGGCAGTACCACATCACACCACTAGGTTGTAGGTGTAGTTTTTATCCATGGCGTAGCCCACGTGGATGCATGTGTATTCCTATTGTGTGCACATGGGCGCATTTCCTGATGTGCCACGTGGCTGTTCCCTTAGGGGCAGTGGTCTTGTACATGTGTGGGATCAGAGGGCGGGCTGTCACCTCCTAGTAGCTCATTGATTAATGTTTGTTGTCTGGCCCCCTCCTGCTGCTGTCTTGGCGCCTTTAGCTGTGGCGACTGGCTCCCGTGGATCATCATCGAGAGTTCTGCATAGAAACTTGAAATGTGTTAGTTGTGCATATGTTCATACAAGTTCAATAAGCTATGAAAATTCATTAGCGAGCTGGAACTGGTTCCCGTCTCTAAATCTTTATTACATTATTAATTGATACTTTCCGTTAGGTAGTTTTATGATTATTAGGATTTTTCCTGTCATCATTATTTTCATCATAATTTTTTTCTTTTTTGCTGTTATTCAATAACCTGACTCAATTCATCTTTGCCTGTTCTTCGAGGACTCACACGTTTTTAACTTTGTTTTTTGAAGATTTCCTACCTGTCGGGTGGCTTGTGAATTATACGTCTGTTCAGAGGGGTTTCTATCTGTCCGAATGTCACCCGCTGATAGGTTCTGTTTTGAGGGCACTGCACGTGTTTGAGGATCATATTTGGTCGTCATAGTTACACCTAACATTGTCACTATTTATGAAGGCTTGTGGGCCATTTGACATTCTTAGCTTAACCTGAACATAATAGGTAGGCCAACATTTATTTATTTTTGAAGTTTGAGAAATATTCTGTGTCAGTCCCTGCAAACCACGTTATAGATTTTGTTCATTTTGTTGTTTGTCTTGAGGTACATTTTCTAACATTGTGTCTTTCTTTTATACAGATAAATGACGAATTCAGACGGATCTCTACATTCATTCACTGCACAACTGGACCAGTTACCATTGCTTTAAAAATAAACAATGCTTTCAGAAAATTTAAATTGATGTGTGCTTTTATTCAGACAGAAGTGAAGTAAGTTACTATAACTTAAAAAGATCCATGCAAATTGTTACCTTCATTTTTTTTTTTTAAGTCATTTCAACTCAAGCCGTCCCCCGAGCAAATACTGCGACACCCCTACAGTGAGAACAACTCAATTAGTTTAGCACAATCAACCTGATTTGTCCTCTAAAAGCTTAATTAAGTTGAACCAACTCAATTATATTAATTTGATCATATAATACAATTCAGTTGTTCTAACTACATAAGTCCCACAACACTCACTCAAAAACGGCCCGAGTTGAAATTACCCAAAAAGATCCATGAAAATTGTTACCTCAAGTTGATCCAGTGTATTATTTTTAGAGTGTACACTTTCCCCAATCACCCAAATCAGAATGCATTGGCTACATCTTGATCCATTTCCCCCCAGATCCCTGGCCCCTGTGGCAAGATCGGGCCGCGGCAACTCCTCATGCATTGAGCAAACACATCAAAACACTCAGTCTGAGCCGCCACTGCAATCTGCACTTCTTGCTCTTGTGCCCGCTCCCGCTCTGCTCCCTTCAAATTCAGGAAGGTCATAAATCAAGTCAAAGTCAAGCCCTTCCTCCACTGCTTCTACAGTATGTGCTCAGTTTGAATCAGGGCCATTGCTAGAAGCAACAGGGTCAGCGCTAATGTATCTCAGTCATCCGTCGTTGAGTCAAAGTTCCTTTTTTCCCTCACACATTCATAATTTCATTCACGCGGGTACCCTCACACATTCATTCATCTCAACATTCAATTCTTTTCATCAGTTCTCACTACTTATTTGCTAAATCATACAAATAATGGACGGGCGTCTCATTCATCCTCATATTATTACAAAATGTAAGATCCGTAATCTACTAGTCTTTCACACGGGAAATATTTAGGGTCGCACTTTATTCATCAATTTGATAAATCTATTCTACTCCCGGAGATCGCATCAATCCGGTAAAAATATAAATATATATATATATTTGTCAGCAACTTCTTACCCCAGAGTTCTCTTTTTTTAAATTATTTTATGAGGATCAGGTGAATATGCCTGTCCCAAGATTCGGTCAACCCCAAATGATAAATGGTATTTTAAACTAAAGCAAATATGCTCACCTTGGCGCGCCTTTGTCATTAGGAAGGCCTCCTCTGGGGCAAACCGCTTCCCCGTCCTTCACAAAATCTCGGTAGGAACCTCCAAATATGTCATGGAAAAAATCACTAACTTTTAACTCTAACTTAGCACACTGAACAAAAACCAGCGGAGAACGGTCTGAGATGAGAAGTGGCCGCTTGTGGCCTTTTATTCACAAGTCCTCCTGGGTACAGCTCTGAATAAATGCACAGAGACTAAGTGTCGCCAGGCAAGAGTTGCGAATGATGGATGTCCTCTGCAGCGGAGACTCCACGACCCAGGCCTTGGGGAGAAGGTGTGCACGTTCTGAGGATTTTCCTCTTGGGGAAAGTTTTTGTATGTTATCAAAACACCTCCTTTTTTCGTATGGCCAACCCTGGCCGGGTGTCTGCCCCCTATGTAAATGGCAGACCCCTTTGTACACTCAATAAATTATATTGGTGGATGAGCTCACCAAGCTGCCACAAAAATTATTAAATAATCCCTAGTAGGCCTGTGTCACGTTCGCACACATGCATGACATCCTCCCCCAGCTTCTGCCTGGCCACCTGGCTGCACATGAACTCTTCATGAACTTTACTACATATATCTCTCGGCTGCTGCCTGGCAACACATGACATCTTGAAAAAAAATCTGCCACACTGTCATTCCTAACTGCACATAGGCTGTAATCGTCTCGGCAGGGATATCCTGCCTGGGCCGGCCTCGTGTGATACAAGGGGACTCTAGGGCCACTACGGCCTCGTCTTGGACCGATCTGGCTGCCATCTTGCCGTCAACCAACCGCGTTTATTGATCTAAAGCTAAATCATGATCATGGTAGGCGCATTTAATTTGTCGTCACCAGAGCACCACCCACATACATCTCATTAACAATGCAGCTCATTTGCATGTTGTGAACTTGAAAATGAAAATGAAAATCGAGAAATGGAAAATGGTCCGTGTAACGCTTTGCAGTGCTATGTTCTATTTGCAGAATTCACATGAAAAAATATAAAAATAGGCTTAAAAATCCGTTATCCATTCTTTAGGACGGCACAGTAAATGGGTTATTGTTGCTTATTTTGATTTTCAATTGAGCACAGTTACGGTTTTCTGTTCAGAAGTTAAAAATTGAAATGATGCGTCAATTTTCTAATTTTCCTTTTTTGCCCTTGTGATTGGACTGAACCACGAACACCGGGGGGAGAACACCATCTAGCTGGGCCAGGCTAGATGGTGGAAGGGAGCGCCGCCTGATGTTGTTTGTGATTTTGACTCATTACTTTAGAGATTAATGACAAACTTTTTGGGAGAAGGCACGTTAAACATAACTTTCAGCCTATGTTGAACATATCTACAGTAGCCTATATTTGAATACCATAGCCATGCCATAGCAAATAATTCCCCAAAGCAGAATGTCATCGACGTCAGTCTTGGCTATACCGGGCTATACAGGCTACCCCGAGCACTGTTTGACATGGTATTTTTGCTTATTTAACGCTTTACGCTAGACTAGGTTTCATTAGGCTAAACGAAGACACAACGGTGAGCCTAATTTATCCGTTTATCCATTTATTAATTTCAACAGCAAATAGCCTACATTGGCCTGTAGGCTACTAGGGCTCACGTAGGCCTACTCATAAGTGTCAGGACGCAGCAATGTCTCCCTCTGCATCTGAAGTTCTGATCTCGAGCTGACATTATCAATCGCTTGGCACCTTGAT
This sequence comes from Alosa sapidissima, assembly GCF_018492685.1. Classification (NCBI taxonomy): domain Eukaryota; kingdom Metazoa; phylum Chordata; class Actinopteri; order Clupeiformes; family Clupeidae; genus Alosa; species Alosa sapidissima. The sequence goes on along the minus strand of NC_055962.1, from coordinate 28,438,691 downwards.
GCAAGCGGAACTGTGTTTGATAGCCCTCCATCTCTACATCTATTTTTTACAGTCTATGCTCTACATCCGCTGATAAAATGTGATCACCAACACCGCGCGCCAATATCTATCAGGTCACCCACCCCTACGCGTGGTTCAGCCCAACAAAAACAGTAAAAAAAAAAGGGGCCAAAATCCAATATTAACTGAATTTTACTTTTGTTTCCAATCCAGTTTCTGTTTTCTTTATCTTGCGTGACTAATGACACATTTAGAAAATAGCAGCAATTATCTATTTGCTGACCAGTTAAAACAAATTGAAAATTGGATTATTGAACACATTTTTTATTTGGACCCGATGGATGGAACAAATAGAACAAAGCACTGCAAAGCGTTACACGGACCGAAAATAAATCGCAAGCAGGTGTCACTTTTCATTTTATTTATCATTTTGGCATACATTGTGCGCATTGTCAGGAAAAGGCAAAGTCAAAGTGAAGTTTGCATTTTCATTTTCATTTTTGGCAGTAATATACCAGGATGGTAATGAAAATGAAATGACAAATATACGTTTTCAATTTATTTTTATTTTTGTCACAAATGTATCGCGTTTATCAGGAAAATTAAAAGCCAAATGTATATATTTCATTTTATTTTTAAATTTGGCAGGATAATTGCACTGACACTTTGAAAATTAAATGGCAAAACGAGTTTTTCATTTTAATTTCACTGTTTTCATTTTAATTTTATTAATGGCAGGAAAAACCCCCATACCCAGCTCTCCACTATTTCAAGCAATGGGTTACTCCTTAGCAAACCATAACGAAACAGTGCTTCACCACATCTGTGGATTAACTAGCCACACAGTCAACTCAATGTAAGTAAGATAAACGAGGATGCTAATTGTTCTCAGCATTGCCAGCATGCTGAGAACACATTGCCATTGTGTATAATATGATTGTCACTTGGAGGAGACTTGTAGATAACTGAATCTTGAATTTCCCCTTGAGGATCAATAAAGTATCCATCTATCTATAACTAACGTTAGCATAATTAGCTAACCGCTGCTAACATGCTAGCATCGTCACTTCAGGCTGTACACAGTAGTGTAACATTTATTCACTTCAAGTCAAGTCAAGTCAGTTTTATTTGTATAGTGCATTTAACATGCACAGAGTGCAAACCAAAGCGCTCCACATTTAAGACATTGTCATTGACACATACACTAACAAAGACAATAGCGGACGGAGCGGCGTAGTCGCCAGCGTACCCGTGACACCAAGACAGAACTACATTTAAGAAATAACAAATGCAAAAGATGCCGGACGGAGCGGCATAGTCGCCAGCGTACCTGTGACACCAAGACATACAAGACAGACAACAAACAAATTAATAAATAAAATATAAAAATAAAATTAGTCCAATTTCCAGCCGGCTGAAAATGTCCAAGGGCAATGATGACTCGCGTGAAACTGCGGCCTCCGGCCTCGTGGCTACGGCCAAACAACACCCGTGGGAATATGACCAGCCCCACTCTCACTCCAGTCGAAAGTGGCACGCAGTCTATGAATATGAGGGCGGTATATTCCTATTTCGCCCAGGGCGCAGGATTTCCTTCTGCCCGGCCCTGCATTTAATAGGCCGTTCTTTTTGTCCACCGAACTCGATTTGCGAGCCGGTTACCTGGGTTACGAAATGGACGTTGCAAAAAGAATGCTCCCGAGGTTGTTTAAACAACTCGTCAAGTCGTCTGAACTCAGAGGACCCCGAGTTCAGTTTACAAGATGGCTACTACAAGCATCACACGTAAGTTAAAACTTATGGTTTTATGCTATTTAAAGCACTTTTGTCTTTGTTGTAACCAAATGAAGAAGTCGTACACACAGCACTGTATACTGTTACCTATAGGCATGTCGCTACAGTCTTTTTATGTGTCAAGTGCCGCCTAATAAAGTTATTTTGTAGCTTGTGCCATTAAAATTGTCTAGAGACGCTCCATGTTGCTATGTCAACAATGCCGAGTCAGAGCAGCAGCATACGTTACCGTTAACGTTAATCATAATGGCATATTCAGATATCAAACTGTGAAATATGTTTGGCAATATGTAATGAACATGTGTCTATATTTGATTAACGTTTAAACACAGAAATATGCTATTGTTCAAGCATATTAGGCTAGTCACTAAAGGCCCATTCACACCAAGAACGACAACGGTAACTATAAATATATTGTGCATTAATTAATATGAATGACGACGTTCACACATAAACTAGGCCTATCTGTTATCGTTGTGAACGCTTTTATCGTTATGATTATAGTTATCGTTCTTGGTGTGAATAGGCCTTAAATGGGTGAATCCTTAATGTGCCTGGTTAGAGCAAAGCACTTCACCCACTCTGAACACAATGGAAACCTCTTCAGGGTTGTTATATGTGTAATAATTAGTTGAGACCTGAAACATAGGTCAAGGATTGACAAGCCAATTGTGGTCAGTACCATTACATGTTCATTCAAGCTAAATCATGGCTATAATGTAATTGCCGTGTATGTGTGTGTTTTAGTGTATTTAGGAGAGAACATGGACCTGTTCCTCAACTCACAGAGGACCCTGCGGTTCCCTGGTCCTCTGTACCAGCATAAAGCCGACCCCACAGTATTCTATGCTGATGGGGACCTATCCATCAAGGTCAACCTCGTTGAAGCTGGTATAATGGAAATAATGACCATAGTTTGATCATTAGAATAGCATTAGTAAGGATGTTAATAACCTTGTGCTTACTGGCATATTGCTTTTATGTGTTATATAGGCAGCTGCCCTGAGGCACCCTCTGCTGACGATCCCATAGCGCTGCCCATGCGGAAGCATGATTTTTTTTACGAGGGAGCAAACCCTCTTCCTTGTGGACCTGATGAGGCTACATCTGGAGAGGGAGGGAGAGGGTCTCCCAAAATCTATGAGGGACCTCAACAGCCGGCTAAAGTTTGGCCGGAAGAATAAGAAGGAGCTGTGGGCAGATATGGCCTCAAAACTAACTGAACAATACAAAGAAGCATTCTGCCCTGACAAGGTGGCCAGGAAGTGGTGCACCTTAGTGGAGGGGTATAAAAAGGTCAAAGATAATAACACCAGCACAGGGAAGGGCCCCATGCATTTCCAATTCTATAAAGAAATGGATGATCTGCTTGGGGCCCAACATGATGTGGTGTTCCCTTTTGTAGGAACAAAAGATGGGGTGGATGTCCGAAGACAGGAAGCAGTGGTTTGCAGTGAAGCTGCCACTGCCACACTCACCACCTCCCACACCACTGTCTCTATATATCTATATATATATTTTATTCAAAATCTTTAGTTTGTTAAGTGAAGTTGTGTGTGTGTATGTATGTATAATATATTTTGTAATCATTTTTTTATTCTGTTTCTTATTTAGTATTTTTTTATGGAAAATAAATATTTAATTGCTCAAAACCATACTGTGGGCTAGAAAATGGTGAAGCATTCAATTTAGGTAAAACATTATCATTAGTACACACAGAATATAACAAGTAAACATCAATAACAACAGAAAGCGAATGCATTGTAAGAGTAAATATATTTAGAAGCTTTTCAACTGTAAAAATGAGTCTACTCATTGTGATCGTCCTGCCTTGGGCAGCCAGTCGGTGTTCTGGACATACGGCTGAAGCAGCGATACACATGTTGTGTAAGAAACAAGCAGACATAATGATCATGACCACAATGTCAATGCGGGTGTTCTGGAGGTCACGTAGACACCTCCATTTGCACTTCATTCTTCCAAAGGCATTCTCCACAATAACCCTCCCCTGGCTGATCTTTGAGTTGTGCCTAAGGTCTTCCACCGTTAGAGCTCCATTGTCACGCCTTGGAGTCTTGATGAATGGGAAGGCATGGCCAATGTAGGCACTATCCCCAAGCAGACAGCGCTCCCCCATCTTCTGCCATTGTGTGAAGAATGTGGAACTCCTCAGCATTCTGGCATCATGCACCCTGCCTAGTGGTCCTGCAAAGATGTCAATGAAGCGGGCCCGGTCATCCACAATCCCCTGAAGGAGAACAGAATAGTATGCCTTGCGGTTCATATAATCCCCTCCTCTTATGGGTGGCCTCTGGACCCTGATGTGGCAGCCATCAATTGCCCCAATAACCCCATCAAGGCCACAGACACGGTGAAAGGCAGCAGCAGAGGCAGCTTTTTCACAAGCATTTGGCCAGGAGATAAAGGTGTTTCCTATGCCTGACATGATGGTCAGCACTTGGTGGATGATTCCATGCGCTGCTGACTGTGATACATCAAATTTGTCAGAAATCTCCCTGAAGCTGTTCTGATTGGCCATATACCAGAGGAAGATTAGAACCTTCTTGGTATCAGGCACCGGAGTCCTTCCTTGAGTGTGGTCAGTGTGTAGGCCGTTCTCCTGTAACTTGGTCAAGAGGTACTCGAACTGGTGTTTTGAGATCCTCAAATGACGAGCAAAGGTGGCTTCACTCCAGTTGAGCATTATTTCCCACTCAGTTCCCGTCTTGAGGATAATTTGATGTCTGGAGCGCAACACAATCGAGATCAGTGCCCTGATGAAAGAGAAAACCTAAAATTAATAAATGTTGTTTAAAATCTATTGCTTTGTTATATTGTTTTGTTTCTTAAGGCAGTTAAAAGGGGTTGATTGCGTATACTAGCAATAGATCTTAAGAACTTTACAGAATAGGCATTCTAAACTTATATAACATATAGGTAGACTCTAATTAAAGTGGGATATTCCATCATCCAGTTGAGGCTGCAAAATCAGGCAAGCCTATCAAAAAGAGCAGACTGGGGCACCTTTCTTTGTTGCAGGTTAACGTATCCGAGTAGCTCACAGCATTCGGCTTAGAAAACCTAGAATAAAGTTCTACTAATATCTTTCAACATCTTAGGTAGGCTGCATTTAAAAACTGCATCTTTAGTGAGTGTAATTGTGTAGCCTATATCTTGCCATGTATGTGTTAGCTTGTAGGCCTAGAGTCTTTCTTTAGGTTGTAGCCTACATCATGTGTTTTACCCGGTGTTTTGTATGTGACTACCCCCGTTTGTGTATCGCGCTTGTTTTATTAATTGACTTCCCTTGTGTTTCCAGTGTAATGATGTCTCAGTGGATGAGTAGCCCAACTCCCGCTTCCGCTATTTAACCTTTGATTGGACATCTGCATGTCGCAACAAACGTTAGGCTACAATGTTACACATAAAAAGCCGTTACAAGTTAGGCCTACGTTACGTAGCAACGGAATTTTCACTTAAACAGCGGTTAAAACATTCATAAACTACTTTCAAATTCGCTGAAACATGTACTTACATTCTCCGTTTTCTATCATCTTCTTCCATATTTCGCTGATGAACCACATACTTGGATTGTAGCTCTCTGTACTCTTTCAGAGCTAATGCAAGAGCGACTTTCCTGGGGGCGTCCATCATTATCTCCGACTCGTCGTGTTGTGTACAAACAGAATGCAAAAAACAGCTGTTACATGGGGCCTCATTACAGAAAGAATCCTAACTGCTCATCCTAATTTAAGTTAGGAAACCAAAGATAGGAAAAATCCTAACTTCCTATTACAGAAGCAGTGCCTAACCTAATGTCCGTTTCCTATCTTATCTGTGGCTTCCTATCTTATCTTTATTTAGGAAAATCCTAAATGTTCTATCAATCTGATTTTTCGACGGCTATCAACAACGACAAATGAGCTTAAAAGTTAACGTTAAAGCCTAACGAAAGCCTAAACGAAACAGCAAGCTACGGTCATGACAGGTCCAGCTGATAAGAAGAGGAGGGCTTTTAATTTCAGCCAAGACGAGTTGGAGGCATTAGTTCAGGCGGTGGAAGACAGGAAACATTTATTGTTTGGGAAATTTTCAATGACCGTAACGTCGCAGTCTAAAGATAGACACTGGAAAGAGGTGGCGGACTCTGTCTCAGCAGTTTGTGGGATGCTGAGGACGGTGGAGAGTACAAAGAAAAAGTGGTCCTCTCTAGCAAGTGATGCTAAGATCAGGGGGGTCTTACAAAGGAGGTTTGGTTTGCCCGAAGTGAAGCCCCTAACCTCACTGGAGGAGAAGATCCTGGCCGTCATGGGTCAAGTTTACACCGAAGGTAAGTTGATTTCAGCACTAGCTTCCATCGCAAATTAGCCAGCTGCTAGCTTGGCAATCGCAACTAATGTTATTAAAGTTTGTCTTCAGTAAGACATATCATGTCTAAACGACAAGAACGCTAGCGCTAAGTTTAGGTTGGGCATATACCTAAAGAGTGGACCTCATAATTGGTATGAACTAATGTCAACTAGTGTCAGTGTGTCTACATTTTGGGGACGGTGTAGCAGGCTACAGACGTCAGCTAGCTAGTGCTACGATGTAACGTTAACGATGATAATCTAAAATGTAGCAGCGTAACGGCTACCTGGAGGAGTGGCTACATAGTAACCCTAGAATAGGGCCACCAGAAGCTACATGTTACTTGTGTCGAACCAGACAAAATACAGTCGGCCTAGAGCTATGTAGACAGCAAAAGAAAAGCCAACGCTGACAACTCCCTAACGTGAAATAATTTGTGTATCATAGGCATTGCAACCGGCACGGAGGTGGGACTGGATGAGCTGTGTGAGCAGAGACGTGGCGAGGTGTGTCAGTCGACATCGTCTGACCCTGAATCGAGAAGGGTCATATTAACGCTGATGGACTCAGAGTGTGACACTATGAATCTGCCACCAGCAATTGTCATCCCATCAGCTGGTAAGTCGAATTCAACGTTGATGGTAATTTAAAATAAATAGGCTATGAGGTGCATTTTTACAATGATGCTGTCTCAACTGTATGCTACTCCATATGAACAGTTAAGGTATGTACTGAAATGTCCCGTTTAGTCTATGCTGTTCAAGGAAAGGTGCCTAGATTCTGAATCTTCACAGTTTTTAATTCTTCCCTACAGCTAAAAAGAAGAAGCACATAGGCCTACAAGAGGAGCTTCTGGAGTTGGAGAAGGAGAAGCTGCTGGTAATGAGAGAAAAAGTAAATATTGATAAGGAGAGACTGCAATTGGAAAAAGAAAAATTCGAATTTATGAAGGAGTATTTAAAAAAATCGAGGGAACAACATTGTCGATCTCTCTGAACTATAAAAAAAAATGCACACTTATTTAAATGTATTTATTTAATATTGTCAAAAATAAATATTTTAAATCAAACTGCAATGTTTTGTCTTTAATTATCTTGTAAAATAATGTGCAATTAAGTTGTTTCTGGCAGTTCTGCCAGTCTGTGCACCATCATGTAGGCCTATGCCATCATGGCCTTCCTCCACATCTTCAACCGGGATGTTTTCAGGGTCAGGGAGATTAGCCATCCTGCATATGTTGTGCAGCACAGCAGTGGCCTTCACAAACATCACCACTCTCTCAGGGGAATACTGAAGATATCCCCCACTCTTATCATGGCATCTCCATCTACAACAACATAAATTAACCAGCACTGCACCAATTAACCAGTTAGTTTGTATTGCCATCATGGTAACAGGCTTTAATTTTTGGTATGATGTTATAGTCCATATTAATATTAAATCATATTAAACTTATACATTTGCTACATTGCTTTTGAAGTGTATAGTTTAACACTAGCTTCTTCTTCAGGGTTACTACACACTCCTTATCTACACTATTGAATGCATCAAAGCAGTATGTCTCACCTTCCTTTCCATATACCATAAAGCCTCTCCTGACGGCTACGGCACCTTTTGTGTGCCACATTATACTAACTCTCTGCCTCTGTCTGCTCATTCATGACCGGTGTCATTAGGTAGGGTTTCAAGGGGTATCCCGAGTCTCCCAAAAGCCATCCACTTGCCCTGCCCTCACCCAGGTAAGCATTGATATCACTGTAAATGGGCACATTTCATATTTTAAATAGTATTTGAGTGAAGCCTATAATGAAGTCTGTAAAACAATAATTTATGTTAGTGTCAAGGACCTACCTGGTGTTGAATATGAATGAATCGTGGATGGATCCAGGCCACTTTGCCAACAAATGCCGTATAACCATATTTTGGTCCCCTATGGCCTGAACGTTTATGGCATGGTATCCTTTACGGCACACGTATGCCGGCTCACTTGGGCCACTTGGAGCTTTGATTGGAAAAAGTGACCCATCAATAAGCCCAACTACCCCTGGCATTCCACTCAGTTGTAAAAACTCCTCCTTTATCTGCAGAAGCTCTTCTCCACGCGGAAACAATATAATTTGGTGCCAGATTGCAGATGGCTTTGGTGACTTCCATGAGGTTGCGTGAAATACACGGCTGTGACACCGAAGAAAGGCTTGCAACCTCAGTCTGGAAGTCACCCTTGGCAAAAAAACGCAGAGCATTTGTTACCTGCACAAGCACTGGCAAGGCTCCATGTCTCCTTGTAGGCCTCTCCAGAACTGGACGTAGTTCTTCCACCAAATTCAAAATTAAATGTCTTGGCAGACGATAAAATGAAATTAAAGCACGGTCTGGAAAATTTAACACATCATTATGCGGTCTAAGTAGCCTTTCTGCCATTACATTTCTGTTAATGTGTTCATCTTCATTGTCAAAGATACCTACAAGCAGTGCTGCTGCCATATTTTTTTCAGTTAGTGACAGTTATTTTGATTTAGGACAGGGTGAATGGCAACCTAATTTAGGATTTCCTAATTTAGGATGATTCTGTAATGGCTAAATTCCTATCTTAAGATAAGATAGGATCTCATCCTAAGTTAAGTTAGGAAACCTGCTTCTGTAATACCAAAACCCCTAAATGCCTTCCTAACTTAAGTTAAGATAGGATTTCAGAGTTAGGAAGTTTCTGTAATGAGGCCCCTGTTTTCCGATACAGACGTGACGTCACTATCGAGATGCAAGTCGCGATTAGAAGAACGGCCCATAAGACTAACGCGGAAGTTTGTGAATTAACACCGGTTGGGCTTACTGGTGTGCCGTTTTGGCTAACATAAATCACAATGGTTTTGATATTTGGTGCTCTTATTTCCGTGCTTTTGACAGGTTAGACTTGTGTGGGTGTTTATTGTATTCGTGCCATGGCAGCTTCATCGATTGAATTGTTGCGATCGAATCGATTTGTTTATTCCAAACTGACATACTTATTTTGCTTTACAGCTGTTATCTCTCAGCCTATACATGAGGTTCGTTGGTTGCCATGCGAGTTTATTGACGAACATGTTGTGATCGTCCAGGAACTAGTTCAAGGGAAGAAGATGAACGTATCGGAACCAAAATATCAACTTCGAGATGCTGGACTGCAGTTTGGCAAGCCCGGAGACAGTCCAGTGCATTCGGAGTTATTAACCTTCCTTGTCACAGGTTAGTCTGTTCAACATAAAGTGTCGACTCCTTGTCTTAATGTGTGTAGGCTACAACTACGCCAGTGGTCCCCAAACTTTTTCTTCCGAGGGCCAGCTCACTATGTTCTATGTATATAAATTCACCGATTGGGTTAAATGCAGAGACCAAATTTCCCTCACGGGATCAAAAAAGTATATATACTTATACTTATACTTACTTATGCCTGGCTCTAAGAGAGGGCCAGAGACTCGGAGTATATCAACCAGTGTTGTGCCAGTTCACAGCTTTTCTGAACTAGTTCAAGTTCAGTTCATACATGCTCAAAGTGAACAGTTCACAATTTTAATTCTGAACTAGTTCAAAGTTCAGTTCATTTTACTTTTTTCGTGAGATATTTAAATAAATACTTTTTTTCACACTATGAGCTAGAAATAACTATACGTTCTTTGAAGCTGCTCATTAGACATTTGCTCATGACACTGCAATTGTGGGTTTCTTACCAGGTGATAAAACTTGCAGCAGTACAGACAAGGTAGACCAGTTCTATACTTAGTGCAATGAAATCCAGCCCTCGGCGCTCTCGTCGCTGCCTGTTACGCGGCGTTGCTATGCCTACCCCGCTCTGCTGCAATTCATCACGGTTAACGTTGTGCGGAAGCCAGGATGCTATCAGAGAATGTCTAATAAGGAGAGAACTCGGTTTCTGAACTGGTTGCAGTTCCTTCTGTGGTTCCACATGAGGGCGCTCGTCCATGAGTGCAGAATGCATGGAGGTCTATGGAGCTGTACCCCTCAAAATCCACTTTTCTCGGGATATATTTTTTTTTCCAAGTAATTTGAATATTGTATTCGAAAGGGGAGTCAAAGAAAATACACTTGGTGGAGTATTATATTTTTTAAAGTCACTTAATTGTTCTAAAAAGCCTTTCAAACGTGTCAATGATGTCACTCATTAGCACAATGCTAGCGTGTTATGGGCAACAACGACCCAAACTGTAAGAAATCAAAAGGACATAAGTACTCGTTCATTCAACTTTTGACCTATAACTCATGTTGAAGTTATACAAACTACAATCAAAGAGATTTGTCAACGACAATCAGGTGAAAAAGACAATTTTAGCCGTCTAGCTCCATTGACTCCCATTCATTCTGCACTCATGGCGATCGCACCCAGTGGAAATCTGGTGGAACTGCAACCAAAATTAGGTACAATGGGACTTAATACGGAGTGGCCAGGCTCTCCGTAGACGGGCTCTGATGCTATTCAACTATTCTCAGCCGGACACTACGTTGCCCGCAATGCATTGCGCACACATGTCAAAAACCATTTCTGTCTGGTGATGCATGATTTAAGCGGCACCAGCGACAATACAGGAAGGAGGAACTTTCTCTCGTTCCGTTTCAAAAGAGAAAACAGATGTCACTCAGTTAACAAATTCCAACGTTCATTTACAGTGATGTCTGCCGTTCATGACACATAATGTGAACTAATTCACGTTCAAGTTCTTTATTAAAAAATGTGTTGCGTTCAGTTCAACGTTCACGAAAAAATTAGCGTGTTCAATGAACGCGTTCTTTTGAACTCGTTCACGCACAACACTGATATCAACCATAAATAGCTTAATACTGTGAACAACAGCAGTCTACCTTAGTTGAATATTCCATTACATTTAATCATCACTGCAATTTAATACCATTGCTAGCTGTGTTTATGTTGCCACCATGCCATATCAGTGTAAAATGTAGCTCAAATGAAATAATACTAATAAAAAGACTCTGTTTCTTTGCATACATAGCTCAAGTTGTGAACAAGCAATATCCTACAAATAATTTAAAGTTATCAAACTATGAGAGTTTTATGAAGTGCTGGCAAACACATCTGAAATGACCACCATTTTAACTTTCACTCACCTGATGAGAACTTTGAACTCTGTATGAACATGTGAATAAAAAATAGAAATAATTATCCCAGAAAGTCCCAGAAAAACTTGAATAGAAGTTAGTTAGTTATTAACAAATAATTGATAAACTTTTAGAAATACTTTGAGCACTGATGCAGTCAGCATAGGCCTCTTACATTGTTTGCAGGTAGGCCTACATTTCATTCCGTTTTCGATGGCAAACGCGAAACAGCGCCAAAACAAAGTGGACAAAAAGAGTATTACATGTGTACTGTTAAGACTCGCCATAGAGAATGAATGGGGAAATTACGCCGGTTATAGTTTGACGATGTCGTACTCCCGTGCGGGCCAGATGCTATATACCACGGACATGTTTCGGGGGGTCACCCAAAATGAGTTGGCGGAGTTTGGGGACCACTGTACTACGCCAACTGACAAATGTCTTTGTGGGTCTCAGCATATAAGGTGGACATGCGACGGTACATTAAAGGTGGATTGGACACTCTTCAATGCGAGGTGCGCAGGCACTACTCGGGCGGGACGCCGGAGCGCTGGCCCAGCTTGGGAGCCCAGGAGCCCGACAACTGGTTTACCTGCACACTGCGCCACACGGAGGGACTATTTGTCATCACTTCTTTCCTCACACATAGTTCCAATGTTCCCAATGTTATGCAGCCAGACCAGTGGGTTCCAGTTGCAGATAAAGACATAATCAGCACCACAGGTAAAGTCAATGTCATTGCTTAGAGAACAGAGTAGGATAATAACTGTGGTAATATTACCATACAGTTTATGCCTTTCCACATGCCTCTGTTTCTGTGCCTGGCCAGCTGTAATGTTGATGTTCAGCAACACCCCCACTGTGGTGGTCGGCCTGATGAAGGAGCAGACCCTGAACTGTGAGTTTGCTGTAGACCACAAGGCAGCCCACCTCACTGTGGAGTGGCACCTGCAGCGCAAAGGCCACCGCTCCAAACTCTTCAGCTACTCCAGCCACACGGGCCAGAGTGAGGGCAGTGGTGTGTCTGTGAAGGCCATTGCTAAGGGAGACGCGTCTCTCAAGATCCCCCTCACAAGGGAAACCAGTGAGGGCACCTACGTCTGCTCGGTGCACGTACCCCCCAATCGCCGGCAGTCACAGCATGGCCCTGCAGCTCATGGGTGAGAGACTCTTACGGGGGGAAAAACATGACTTAAAAAGATCTATCTATCATCTATTTTATAAAGTGTAAAGTGATTTACACTTTATAAAATACTCTTGTGTTCAGCCCTGTGCTCAGTAAATGGCAAAGTGACTTGAGTCAGAGTCATGTGCCATTCTAGTCAATCACAACTTGTTGATGGGGACAGGTGCAATTTGATGGCTTTAAAAAAGCCATGAACCTTTCACCTGAATGAAGAACCATTCTATTTCTAGTTGGTTCAAAGTTGTTTTTTGAGAGTAGCTACATTTAAAGTTGCAAATACGTGGGGAACTAAACACTCCGACCAGCTTGATTTATTAGTTATCCAGCTATCAACCAGTGGTTTCAACCAGAGCTGCTGTGGCAGCTGAAGCAGAGAGCCAAGAAAAGATAGCTAATGAAAAGATGTCAGAGAGGAGAAACAGAAAAGCTGCTAATATGCTGTTGCGGAGAGCCAGACTAGTGCAGATACAAACAGAGTAAGCCTACAAGCATGACCGAAGTAGAATTCTAAAGAAAAGAGCATTTATATCAGATCATCAGCGTACTTGTCACTGGATTTAATCCAAAATGCCTGAATATGCCACACATCACAGTAGGCTAATCACAATGTAATACATCTGCAATGTGCTGATATGAATAAATAGAAAATATATTCAACTTAAGTTATATGAGTACCCCCCCCCCCCCCCCATCCCCCATGAATATTTGTTAAATAATCGTGATTATGATTTTTGCCATAATTGAGCAGCTCTGCCTCCCGCTGTGTCCCTGAACGTGAACTCTGAGGTGTCTCTGTCTGAGGGGGAGTTGCAGATGGTGGCTTGTGAGGCGACACACTACTACCCCCTGGACGTGCACATAGAGTGGTTGAAGGAGTCTCTTACCCCAGGAGCAAGCCGCGTGCCTGAAGTGCTGAATACTCTAGGTATTGTCATGTTCTCCAACCACAGCAACAATCCGGACGGCACCTACTCTCTCACTGCCCACTTCCTGCTCAAGCCCACCCCCCAGGACTCTGGGTACAGCTACACATGCAGGGTGTCGCACGATGCTCTGCAAATGCCCATCCGGAAGAGCTTCACCCTCAGTGTCACAGGTTAGTACTGTCTCAATCTGAGTTATGATTAAAACTGTACATGTTAAATCATGCAGGATTCTAAACATAGCTCTTAACATAGCTTTTAATGTCCTGGCTTTGCTTCTCTTATCTATGTCTATTTCTATGCTAGCATGCATGGTGAATTTTAAATTCATGTAAGCAACCAGTAAAGAAAATGTAATTGTGAGGTGTTATGTTTCCTGACAGAGAAAGATTCATATATGTGGTACCTACCTCCTATTCTGATTATAATTGGAATCCTGGCTTTGCTGCTGTCCAGACAACTTGCAGGTACAGAAACAGCTTCCTGTTTTACTTTTATTTATTTTGTGACAGGTTTCAGCAGAATATTGAACATTTGCATATTGAGGAATGTACTAACATATTACTTTTTCAGTTGCAGGAAACATATATGACTCATCTCCACAAAAAATGATGTAATTATGAAACTAAAAGCAATGTTGACTTGAAAAATACTGAAAAAAGACTTGAAAAATACCGGTCATCACTGTAAACACTGGTTCATTTATCTTTTATAAAAATGCTATGGTTTTCTGTTTTTCTTTTTCTTTTTAATATATATATTTTTGTAGCCTATGTCATGACTGTGTTGTCTGGCTTCTGAATGTGTAGCAGATTGTAAATAGAAGATTAGTTTATGGTTTGTTATAGGTTTAAAAATAGTACATTTGGTGTAATAGAATTTAATTGAATACTATAGTCATGATTAATAATTTACAAGAGGTGGTTAAAATTGTTAAAAACAAAACTCATCTGTGTTGTTTATGATGTCTCAAGTATTTCATTGATTTAATAATTACATTCGTTATGTCATTGACCTACCATTTCTCTTGATCCGCGAGCTAGGCTCGATTGCTTTTGTCTCCACCCACCTAACTAGGGGAGATCGCGTTTTTTCCTCATTCTATTAAACTCTGATATTGAGGAAACCACACCAAAATCACTCTGTGATTATATCTGCCCCTGTTTCAGGTACAGCCATGCCCTCTTTTGTTATTGTAAGATCTACAGTTGTGTAATAATTGCTTCGTTTAAAATCGAATTTAAATGTAAAAATAGAGAACTTTTGTATGCATTTTAATGTAGCTAATGTGCGTGAGTGAAGAAATGTTTCTCAACCATGCTGCCTGATACGGCGTGCCTGTATGGAGTAAAACTTGTCACCTTAAACCGAATTTGAATATGAATTTGAGCAATTGTATTGGAAAAACGAATTTGAATAGTATATGTTGAAACTGAATTCATTAGATTGGAACTGAATCCCAGTAAACTTGAAATTGAATATAATATTTTGAAATTGAAGTCATTTGCTCTGATACATAAATTATCCTGACTGAAAATTTCGCTCTTGGAATTTTCACATTCAGTTCTCACAATTCAGTTTCAAAACGTGAAATTCAGTTTCAGTCTACCGAGACAAAAACAGCTGGTAGCTAAGGAAGAGCAATCGAGTGCAGAGCTATTGTGATGGCGTGACTAGTGCCGTGCGCGAAGCAAAGAGCAGCACCCTCTTAGCGAGCTGTCTCCTGAACCCACTGATCTATAAAGAACCCACTGATCTTTATAGATCAGTGCCTGGACCTCCTTCGAGTGGGTCTAAAGACATCTGTTCAACATGCACTTAGTTCATTAAGTATTATCATATCATATAGTATTATTATCATATAGCATTGTTTTATTTTCATTAGGCTGTTGATTAATTTGACATTGTTGTTTATTATTGATATTCTCCATAATCTTACTATGCTATTGTTATTTTTATCATATTATTGACTGCATGTAAAGTATTGTTTAATATTGCTATTTTCCCTTTTTTCTCATTGTTTGTGTCATTAGGCTATTGATTGAATTGACATGGTTGTTTATTATTGCTATTCTCTTTATTATAGTCTGACCAACATCTTAATTTGTTCCCAGTTACATTTTAAGCATTATATTGTTTTGTATTTGTATGTTGCTTTGGACAAAAGCGTAACCATAACCATATGTAATTGGAAGCAAATAAAGGTAGCCTACACATCATAGTATTACAAGAGTGGCTTTAAACTTTATACAGAAAACTGTAATGATTTGTCCTTTGTGGTCATTCAAACATTTAGATTTGTATTCCCATACTAGGTTGTTGCCTTTTCTATCCAGTAGGTGGCAGTCCAGGATAAGAAATAGAGCAGTAGTTGAGTAGGAAAAACGAAAACGAGAGAAAGTTATGCCCATGACATTTTAAAAAATGACAGGCTAGAAGTTTGCAATTTAGTAGCCTACTGCAATTGGTAGACAGTACATTGATGTTTGATGGCTAGCTGGGTAGTTCTGTATTTCAAGGACTGACAGGCTGGAAGTTTGAAATGTAATACTGCAAAATATGTTTTAGCCTATTTGTTTAAAATTACAAAAACGGTAGGTAATTAGGCTACATCGATGTTTGATGGCTGGGTAGCCTAGGCTAGTTCTGTATTTCAAGGATTGACAAGCTAGAAGTTTGAAATAATACTGCAACAAATGTTTTATTTGTTTAAAATTACATAAACGGTAGGTAATTAGGCCTACAATCGGAATGTGTTTTATGAATCGTGCAGGTCTAATAACCGTGCAAACCAGGTGCCCACACTATGCTATTTGCTTCGCGCTCGGCACTAGCAGAGCCCGTCTACGGAGAGCCTCCCCACTCTTAATCCCATACAAACCGAATTTGGCTGCAGTTCACCAGAGTTCACCTAGATGGCGATCGCGGGCGAGTCCAAAATACATGGGGTCCTATGGAGCTACATGGCTACATTTATTGTTTTCACCTATTTAACAACTGAAACCCTCAGATTTTATTTTATTTTTCGCAAAATGGATATGGATTATCAATCAAAAGTGAAATAATCCGGGAGTCATGTCCTTTCGTTTTCTTACAGGTTGGGTCGTTGTTGCCCATAACACGCTAGCATTGATCCTATGCTATGCTATGATCATGCTAATGAATGACGTCATTGACATGTTTGAAAGGCTTTTTAGAACAATTAAGTGACTTTAAAAAATATAATACTCAACCAAGTGTATTGTCTTTGCCTCCCCTTTCGAATACAATTTTCAAATTACTTGAAAAAAAATTATATCCCGAGAAAAGTGGATTTTGAGGGGTACAGCTCCATAGACCTCCATTCATTCTGGACTCGCCCGCGAGCACCCCTAGATGCAGTACCAGACCGGAAGAGTTCCGAGAGTGAAGGTTCTCCCCTTATTAGACATTCTCTGGCACTAGTCACGCGATCACAATAGCTCTGCACTCGATTGCTCTTCCTTAGCTACCAGCTATTTTTGTCTCGGTAGACTGAAATTGTAGCCTAGAAATCTAGACGCGCCCCTAGCGGCAGCAGGGCTAATCTAGCAACTCTCCGTTGGCTTGTGAGTTCCAGAAATCGAAACTATATCAGGCCAATGAAATCGTGTATAGAGTCGTTAGGTGGGCTTAACATAATGATTGATGGCAGAGTTGCAACTGTTTGGCTTGAATTCCCTGCTACTTGAAAACAAATAAGATGGATGTTGCTGTTGGCGAACAGTGTGACACGAGTTAAGCTTTTATTAAGTTGGCAAACGTTTGAACTAGCCAACTAGCTCCGCTGGTGGGAAACGCATGGGACTCATAGCGCTGCCGCTGTCCTATTGCGTGCAGAGGGAATTTGAAAGACAACTGATTATCCCGCCCCTCTGACTGAGCACTGCGAACGGTGAGTGCCCAGACCCTACATTTTAATGTGGGTCTGGCTCGTCAGGCTACTGAAATTGAATTTCACGTTTTGAAACTGAATTGTGAGAACTGAATGTGAAAATTCCAAGAGCGACATTTTCAGTCAGGATAATTTATGTATCAGAGCAAATGACTTCAATTTCAAAATATTATATTCAATTTCAACTTGACTGGGATTCAGTTCCAATCTAATGAATTCAGTTTCAACATATACTATTCAAATTCGTCTTTCAACATATACTACTCAAATTCATATTCAAATTCGGTTTAAGGTGACACAAGTTTTATGCCTGCGCCATTTTGACCACTTGTTCATGTATGTTGACGAATTATTTGTATATTCCTCTGCTCAATATAATGTGTGCATTTGTTTGAGAAAAGCATTCTATTAAACTCTGATATTGAGGAAACCACACCAAAATCACTCTGATTATATCTGCCCCTGTTTCAGGGGTGTAACAAATGGACCGTGCGTTTGACTGTGTTGTCTGGCTTCTGAATGGACCGTTCGTTGTGCGTTTGACTGTAAAGTTGATGCTGATGATGAATTACATCTTAAAAAACACTTGAAGACCTTAAAAGATCTCTATGACAAGTATGATAAAAAAAACTGCTAAAAATGAGGTCAATGGTCCAAATAAGGTGCACTCTTTCTAAAGTGTATCTCAATGTGGGAGGTGCATTATTCAGGGATAGGAACCCTTTTGCTTCATTTTTGCTATTAACTCTGTTTTTTCATTATCAGCTCTAAAAAGTGTAAAACGAAATTAATATTAATATTAATTAATATTTTTAATATAAAAATTGTGATACTGTAATACTGTACTGTATTTCCATAATTTCCATAGGAATACATTGGCAATTGTTAGGAACATGTTGGTTCAAAGTTGTTTTTTGAGAGTTCTTTTTATCCAATTGCTGCCAAATCTGGCACTTATTTAGCCAGATGAATGCTCTATACATACAGTAGTAGGCCTTTACGTTAATCAAATCATTTTGCTTCATACCGCGGTAAATAGTAGATCCCTGAAGATCCTGAAGGACTCTTCTCCTCCTAACAATGGATTATTCCTACCGCTGAAATCAAGAAGACGCCTACACTGTATGTAGTCACAAAGCCAGAACTGAGAGACTCAGGAGAAGTTTTTATCCCCAGGCCATCCGAACTCTGAACTCACACTATACTGACTTTGCACACATTCACTCCTCAGCACTCTCAAACATTTCCCAACTCTGAACTCACACTATACTGACTTTCCTCAGCACTCATGACCCCCCCCCCCCCCCCCACACACACACACACATACATGACTTTTAGCACTTTTACATCCCTCTCCCTATGCTACAGACCTTTTATTTATTTTCTTATTTCATCACACGTCAAAACACACACACACACACACACATCTGACTTTCTCCAACTTTTGCACATCTCCATAGAACTTTTTATTTATTATTTTTGATTTCTCCTCCATCTATCTACCCATGTCCTTGATTGCCTAGCCTTTCTGCCCCCCACCCCCACCCCCATCCCCAACACACACACACACAAACACACACACACTTACATCATCACTGTCATCACCTCACATACATACAGCACACTGCTGGCTACAGTAAGCCTCCTCTACATACTTGCTGCACACTGCCCCCCCCCCCCCCCTCCCTACATACACAGCACATTGTCTTCAGGATCTTCTCCAACACACATCCTCTACATACTTACAGCACACTGCCCCCACCTACTCACACACACACAGTCACTGCTCCACTCCCCTCCCGCCCACACACACATCTTCACTGTCATCACTCACATACATCATACACAGTACTCTGCTTGCAATAGTAAGTCCCTTCACCATACTTGCAGTACACTGCCCCCCCCCCCCCCCCCCCCCCCTCCCCTACATACACAGCACATTATTTCATCAGGAAGCTTCTCCAACACACCCCCCCCCCCCTTTCTTACTTCCAGTAACTATATGCATGTGACAATAAACTTGTATCCTTGTACCACTCTCTTCCTGGTCTGAAATATCGATTTGTAGGCAAAAACTTATAGGAGCCTGATAAAAAAAAAAATATCATTTAGAAAAGTGGTCAGACGGATTTAGAGGGTTTTGCATCTGAACTCTTCATATATCAGAACAGATGGCTGGTAGCTCTATAGTTGAAAAACGTACATCCGGTATCGGGTGCTCTTAATAAGGGGATCAGTCCAATATAAAAAAAAATATTAATCGAGGCACTCCAAATATGGGGACAGCTTCCTGTCACCATATTTGGAGTGCCTGGATTTATATATATATATATATATATATATATATATATATATATATGTGTGTGTGTGTGTGTGTGTGTGTATCAGGCTTCAAGGAAAAATACTTTACATACAGCTTAGGTCACCAACAGCAGTGAGATATAGTAAACGAGTAATTTTAGGTGTAGACTGGGAGCAGAGAATGTCTAATAAGGGGAGAACTGCCACTCTCGGGAAACTTCTGGTTTCTGAACTGGTTGCAGTTCCTTTTCTGGTTCCACATGAGGGCGCTCACGAATAAGTGCAGAATGAATGGAGGCCTATGGAGCTGTACCCCTCAAATCCACTTTTCTCGGGATATCATTTTTTGCCCAGAAATTCGAATGTTGCAGTCAAAAGAGGGGGCAGAGAAAATACAAACCGCTGAGTATTATATTTTTTGAGTCACTTATTTGTTCTAAAAAGCCTTTCAAATGTGTCAATGACGTAATTCATTAGCAGAAAGCTAGTGTGTTGTGGGCAACAACGACCCAACCTGTAAGAAATCGAAAGGACGTGACTACTCGTTCATTCAACTTTTGACCTATAATCCATATTGAGCTTGCAGAAACCACAATCAAATCTTCAATTTCTCAACGACAACCAGGTGAAAGAGACAAATTTAGCCGTCTAGCTCCATAGACCCCCATTGTTTTTGCACTTATTTGTGATCGCCCCTAGCGGAACTGCAACATATTGCAGGTACAATGGAGTTAATACGGAGTGATCGGAGTGATCCGGCTCTCCGTAAACGGGCTCTGCTGGGAGGACCAGTGCGTGCCGTGCAAAATTGAAGTAACTGAAACGTCATTACGTTGTAGATGACGTAGCGGCGAGCGGGAAAATTTTCATTTTAGTTGTTTGGTAACGCTATCGAGCAGAGGTAGGTCTCTATGTGTTGAAATAAAGCTAACGTTAGTCATACGCCGTGAAATCGTAACGTTATGCTTTTGTGTTTAGTTAACAATCGTATTTGGATTTCGATAATGATTTGTGCATTTTAGACTTAGCTAAACTGACAACAACTGTTACTCGTTAATGTTAGCCACGTCAGTGGCCCAGCTGATATTTGATTCAAGTTAGCGTAGTTTAGTTTCAACTTCATATGACAACCATCTAGTTACCCGGCTGGTAAGGTTATTTCTTACCATTCAACAAACACATCTAGATAGCTGTCCTGTGTTATTTCATGACCGTTTACCGCGATTGTAATTATTTTTTTGAATGTAAGATAATTTTGCTGACGTTGACAAGCAAGTCGGATTGTTGTGCTCTAGCTGCCTTGCAGAGGAGCACAAAGCTGCTAATCAGAAATGTGAATTTAGAAAGTTGAACCAGAGCCATTATTAGACATTCTCTGGTTGAACTGTAACGTTGCTACCAGCTGCTAGATATCGGCTAAAGTAACATTAGCAGCTAGCTGTTTGGTTGTTGATGGTTAACTTCCCATGACGTTCTCTAACTGCTAAGTTACTGTTCCTTCTGCTAACAGTTATCTTGCATTTTGTTAACGTTAACTTGGGTCGACGATGTTTATAAACATGCCATTCTGATTGGCAATGGCTGGAGGTGTGTAATTTCGTTGTTCCTGTAATAAAATGCACCTTCCTCCACAGAACACGATGGCTATGAGGAGTGAGAGCAGAGTGGAGGCAGAAGTTGAGGAGGAGGAGAGTTTTGGGCCCCAGCCCCTAAACAGACTTGAGGTATAGCCTACACGTGACGCCTTTATTTTCGTGTGCCTGTGTCGATAATCCATTCTGGGGAACCTATTACATAGACACTCATACATATACATTAACCCTCATAGGGTGTTCGTTTTTTTGTTACACAGGAGGTGCTGCCGGGTCTAGTGGACCCATTGCATTTTAGGCCTTTTAATTCAACATAATCAATTTTTTTCCTATCCCAATTGCAAGTAATATAAACAACACATATGTTAAATGTGTTGCCTTTACCTTTATTAAATCACAATTATGAATAGAAGTGCCACTCGTTTTTGTTTATTTTTGTATTAAAATATAACAAAATAAGGAAATCCATCATAAAACAGGCATAACTGGAAAATAATCAACAATTATACAAATGAAGCAAGTTTTATTTATTTTAATTTCATTAGAAATAGAACATACTCAATAACATCTGTCTGAACAACACATTTAAGCCATTGAACATGGCAATTTTATACCAGACTATACCACACATGAGGGGCAGAGTCTCACTGTGTGTGTATTGCATATGTTTTTTTTGATAGGGGATGGCATGAAAAGGTAAAAAGAAGAATTGATGTCTTGTGCATGAGTGACTGCCAAGCATGTAGGTCCTGGTAGCATCCGAATCACATTGGCAGCCATGCAAGGGGGTTCATTTCTTGAGCAGGAAGACCATTCAATTCTACCATTTTTTGACATCCATATGTTGTCATTTGCAAGCTGCTGACAGTCTAGTCCAATGTCTGGCTGCTCAATGGCTGCTTCTATGGCTGGCTGCTCAACGGCTGGTCCTGCCGCTTGCTGCTCATTGGCTGGTCCTGAGGTTCGCTTGCGTTTCGGAGATGGCTGACAGGCTGGTCCTATGGCTGGCTGCTCACGGTCTGGTCCTGAGGCCTGTTTGCGTTTTGAAGCTGACTGACGAGCTAGTCCTGTGGCTTGCTGCTTATTGGCCGGTCCTGGGGCTGGCTGCTGGCAGGCTGGTCCTGAGATTCACTTGGCGTTTGATGTAGGCTGACGGGCTAGTTCTAAGGCTAGCTGCTCATGGGTTGGTCCTGGGGCTGGCTGCTTGTGGACTGGTCCTGGCTGCTCACGGGATGGTCCTGGGGCTAGCTGCTCACAGGATGGTCCTGGGGCTGGCTGCTTGCGTGCTGGTCCTGGGGCTGGCTGCTTGCGGGCTGGTCCTGGCTACTTGCGGGCTGGTCCTGGAGCTGGCTGCTTTGGGCTGGTCCCGGCTGCTCACAGGCTGGTCCTGGCTGCTTGCGGGCTGGTCCTGCCTGCTCACGGGATGGTCCTGGGCTCTTTTACGTTTCGGAGCTGGCTGATGCTTATCCTCCTCTTCAAACTCAGTGTCGGACTCTAATTTTTCAGAAATGTTATCCTCACTTTCTGAAACTATTTGCACTGCATCACCATCAAAACCCACTGACACACACACACATACACAGGACCTATGATTTCCACACTTTAACTAGTTCCGGGTCCAGTGGACCCGAACATCCTGTGTGTAATATAAATGTGAAGGGGGGCTATGCAGGGGGGGGGGGGGGGGGGGTCATTGAAAATGTTTTCTGATTTATGTTCCTCACAGAAAATGAGCCAAGGCCAATGACTCTTAGTTTAAAAAAAATATTATTTGTATCATTTTTATTAAGCTAAAAACTGAAAACGGGTCCCACAGACCCGAACACCTTATAAGGGTTAAATGAATTGCCTACCAGAATCAATATATATTTCCCCAAATATTTTACATATAATGACAAGCTTTGTTTTAGTGGGGCGGGGGTCAGTCTTTAAGCATTTTAAAAACAGATTTATCGAAATTAAACGGGCCCTCTTTATTTAAAATTGAAATGCAAATACAAAAAGGGAAGGTATACTGACTGCTCAGATTGTGGATGTAGTAGACTTCACGTACATGCAAGGTGCTCTTGAAGTTCGAAAGGACTGGGGCTGCTTGGCTGACTTCTGCTTGGCGGACTTCAGGCACACTTGCATGGAGACACGGATCAAATAATTAAAAGCCCTTTATTTGATATTGGGGCATACTACGGGTAAAAAACGCTGATCGGTTTCATCCCTCTGGGCCTTCATCAGGGCTTGGTTTGTGGATGTTTAATTTAAAATTGAAATGCTTAAAGCATCCTCAGTAGACTTGTCTCAATGTGTCTGTTTCCTGCACAGCAATGTGGCATCGGTGCTGGTGACGTGAAGAAACTGGAGGATGCTGGCTTCCATACAATCGAAGCTGTGGCATACGCTCCCAAGAAGGAACTGCTTAACATCAAGGGCATCAGTGAAGCAAAAGCAGAGAAGATTCTGGTGAGACAGTTACTCTTAATCAAAGTGATCTGTTATTTCCCCCCTACTTTCCACTGTTACGTTGTATTATTCACTCATGTGGTCCACTCTGTAGGGCGAGGCAGCTAAGTTAGTGCCAATGGGGTTCACCACAGCGACAGAGTTTCACCAGCGACGGGCTGAAATAATCCAGATCTCCACAGGCTCCAAGGAACTGGACAAGCTACTTCAGGGTATGTTTATATATCTACTGAAACATGATCTACTATCTACTGAAACATGATCTACTATCTACTGAAACATTCATGAAAATAAGGACCATTAGTTGTGTTGAGGCATGCAGTGGTTTTACTTGTTATGCTGAGGCATGTTCTATAAATCTAAAAAAGTGAAAAACTAGATGGTCCTGTATAGAACTGCTAGAACATAGAATGGTATATTGTGGTTTTATCCAGCACTGTTCTTGAGTGAG
The DNA here is from genome assembly GCF_018492685.1 of Alosa sapidissima. Lineage (NCBI taxonomy): Eukaryota > Metazoa > Chordata > Actinopteri > Clupeiformes > Clupeidae > Alosa > Alosa sapidissima. Next base: position 28,414,618 of record NC_055962.1, on the reverse strand, counting down.
CGCAAAACATTGGGTTTGGTCATGGAAGCTCAGAGCATGTATTTGTAGGCTCAGATATGAATCTGTCAGAATTGCCTTAAACCATATCCATCTCTTATGAACCTGTGGGTTATGATTCTGTATGTGTTTCTGTCCCAGGAGGCGTAGAGACGGGCTCCATCACAGAGATGTTTGGGGAGTTCAGAACAGGAAAGACACAGTTGTGTCACACCCTTGCAGTGACCTGTCAGGTAGTGTGTTATTGGCAAGAATGTGAAATATGAAGTCAGTCTCAATTTACTGTTCCACAGTCTGTGAATGTAGGAAAGAGGAATATTATGTTGTACACTGGCCACTCAGAAGCACTGATTTCTCTAAAGCATGGAAATGCTGTTGGGGTTCAGGGTGACGTTCAAAATAGAATTGCATGTTCCTAAAAAAAAAAAGAAACCTATTCGGATAAGTGGGATATACAGTATGATCAGAACCGGTATTAGAATAAAACTCAAGCTCACATTTTGAGTTCAATGTCATGGTAAAAGTCAAGCATGTATTTTGCGGGTTGACATTTATTATTATTATTATTATTATTATTATTGTTAGAATTGTTATAATTATTATTGTTAGAATTATTTTTATTGTTTTGTGACCTGTTCTGTTTGTCCTTTCTCTCAGTTGCCCATTGACCAGGGTGGTGGAGAGGGCAAAGCCATGTACATAGACACAGAGGGGACCTTCAGACCGGAGAGACTTCTGGCTGTGGCTGAGAGGTCTGCTCTTCTGCTTTAAACACACAAGCTTCATTTAATATGTACCTGCTGCTGACATTATGCCTCAAAATTCTGTCAGCATCTGAAAGTAGATAATGCCGGATGTCGCTTTACACTGGGGTGTTTAATAGGTGTATTTATTTCCAGGTATGGGTTGGTCGGGAGTGATGTCCTGGACAATGTTGCTTATGCCAGAGCCTTCAACACTGACCACCAGACTCAGCTGCTATATCAGGCATCTGCCATGATGGCTGAATCCAGGTAGGTTCTCCCATTCAGTCTGACTCCATCAATGGTTTGTGGTTACCCTGTCCCACCCTAAACCCATCACCATCACTATCCTCCACTAGGACTGTCAACTTGGCCCACCCTAAATGCATCATCACTATCCTCCACTAGGACTGTTAACTTCCAGGAACTACTAGGCCTAAGTTTCTAGATACCAATGCCGAAACGAAACTGTGGCACAAAACTTCTGTAGTAGGATAGATCTAGATGTCAGAACATGAACCTTATTTTATTAAAATGGTATTAAGATTCCAATCTTAATGTATTGGTTCTAATTAAATGGACTTGTAACATTTGGTTATTTCAATGGGTCCCTTCTAGTATCGGTGCATTGTACAACACTAGTTTTCATCATGTGGAAACTGTTTTTAAAATTCATAACTTTGAGGTTGAAATGAGAAGTTATCCCGTCTCTCCGTATCAGATATGCCCTGCTGATTGTGGACAGTGCCACGGCGCTCTACAGGACCGACTACTCCGGTAGAGGAGAGCTGGCCGCCCGCCAGGGCCATTTGGCCAGGTTCTTACGCATGCTGCTGCGCTTGGCTGATGAGGTGGGTCCTCAAGCATCTGGGCTTTTCACCGCTTTTCAAAATGTTTAAATATTTGTTGGGGCTTTTTATGCCTTTAATTCGATAGGACGGTGGAGAATGACAGGAATTGAGTGGGAGAGAGAGTCGGGGTGGGATCCGAAAAGGACCACAGGGCGGGAATTGAACACGGGTCACTGGCGTACGGTGCAGGTGCCCCAGCCAGTTGCGCCACGGCTGGGGCCCACTGTTTCTCCTTTTAAAGGCCTACTGTACTGTAGGAACCTTTTGTGAAATCTGTTTTTAGTTCCTCAAAGGTCAGGCAGTTTTTTTTTTTTTTTTTTTTTACTTAAAATGTTTTCATTGTGAAATTGTCACAGTCTGAGACATTCTATTGTGGCTGAAAGCAAATCACAGAGACCGAGCAGCCAGTTGGAAAGTGGCCCACAGCTAGCTCAGAGTGACCTCAACTTCTATAACTGTGTGTGTGTGTTTTCTCTCTAATGGCAGTTTGGAGTGGCGGTTGTCATCACCAACCAAGTGGTGGCTCAGGTGGATGGAGCGGCCATGTTCTCTGCCGACCCCAAAAAGCCCATTGGTGGCAATATCATAGCACATGCTTCCACGACAAGGTACAGTATAGAGAGAGCCTCCGCTGCCCTTATTTAAATGACAAACATAGTGCAGTTGGGAAATAAGCAAAAAATGAACTATTAAATAACTATTAAGTAACTTGTTGATTAAATAACTTGGAAAAATGAATTTCTAATACCATCAGCAAAATGCACGAATACGAGTGGGTTGGCAGTGTGCTCCCATACACCTCATGATTGCTTTGGTTCACGTGTTGCAGCTACAGCGCTACACTCTGGGGGCATGTTTGTGAACCCCCACGTTCATGCCCCCAGAGTGTAGCGCTGTAGCTGCCTGGCTGCTTTAGCTGTTGCCTGCAGCAACTCGAGCTAGGTAAAACCGGTTGTTTTAGGGTTTTTTTCCCCGTACCGACAGTACTCTGTGACCTCGAGAAACAGAGATCGGATATGTGGAAAAATCATAGGATTTCCTTTAACACAGTGCCTGACTTTGCACTTTGCTTATTATTTAAATTAGGGACCCTCTGTGTTGTTTCTCAACTGACGGCTGCAATTTGTGCCTTTTTCCCCCTAAACTGTTACCTTGTCCTCTTCTTCCTTTCCTGCTCTCTTTGCTTCTGTTCCTGCCGGTCATCACTCGCTCCAAATAGGTTGTATTTGAGAAAAGGCAGGGGAGAAACAAGGATATGTAAGATCTACGATTCCCCCTGTTTACCGGAAGCGGAGGCCATGTTTGCCATTAACGCTGATGGCGTGGGAGATGCCAAAGACTGAAGAGAGCACGGTGCTTCCACTCAGAGAAGCGCCCACAGAACCGCTTGGACCCGCACAGCTTCAGCGTAACTTCAATGTTTGATGCCTTGGCAGAAACTCAACCTAAAGATTAGTTGAGAACTTGTTGGCAATATGAAGCTTATGGGGACTACACAATATAAACTCAATTCTGAACTTAAACGTATTGAGAAGTGCATTTTTTGAAATGGCTTTCATCCCGTAGTTGCAGAAGGACTGCTTGGGAGATGAAGGGTTTGGCGTGTCCTTGAACGAGGTGCACGCTTCATAAACTCAGCCATTGATTCCCCCCCCCCCCCCCCCCCCCAGGTTGGGAATGATCATTTCGTCATATTGGAAGTGTCGTTTACAGTAGGAGATGCAGTATAGTTTTCCTTTGTGGAGTTTCTTTATTTTTGTTTGTCATTGTCCTGCTGCCTTTATTTGTCTTTATTTCTGTGTTAACCATCTACACGTTGTGTACATATTATATATTAAAATCATTTTATGATCAGGTTTCATGGCTGATTCAATCTGTCATTCCAAAGTTGCTGCACCTGGCGTAGTCTGTAGACAAGCTATTAGGTGGCCTCATCGCTACATAGGCCACTGTAAATGTGTAGATGGGAATATGAGAGCAATGGCAAATACAATAGAAAATGGGTACCTATTAAATACTATTGATCCATTAGATTAGATTAAACTTTGTCATTGTGCAGAGTACAAGTACAAAAGCAGAAAAGTGTAATGTGATATACAAAGTATAGACAGCTGATGCAGAGGCAGGACAAGAAATGTAGTGCAGTGTAGACAGTAGCATGCAGTAGGTTCACAGAAGATGCTTTAGAGTAATATAAATTAGATATAAATATGTGCCGTGTATTAGCAGTTACTATATACTGTAATAGCAGAATAAATATGGCTGTGATAAATGTATGAACAACATGTACAGATATGTGCAATGTAGTAGCAATAACACTAATAGTAAGAGCATTACAGTTTCTATTTGCTATTAATGTGGTTCGTCGTGTTTCAGTTCATTTGGTGCTGAACTGAGAAAGCCAAAAGCAAAACAAAAGAAATAAGATTTACAGATTCAAATAAAGTCAACCTTTAATAAATACGAGTGATTTATTTAAACTAAAAGTATACAGTGCAGTGGTCTAACACAGAGTAAACAGCTTTGCATGGAATGTTCATGTGAGTCCTTGAAACAGGCATGTAGCATAGTACTGACTTTAAATATAATTTTTAATCTTTGTAAAAAAATAAAATAATAAATAAAATTACATATGCCAAAGGCGAGGACAAACATACTTAAGCCTCTTCTGCTGTTAAAAAGATATTTCTGGACTTGGTGTTTGATCTCTGTATAATGTCTGAAGTCCCATAACATAAAGCATAAAGACATGCACTGATTCCAAAACTAAGTGGAGAGCTATTTTCACACACAAATATAGAATCATAAGAATTAAATCATGTACTGCTTAATCAGGGTAGATTACAAAAAAAAAAAACGTTCACAAAATTTGCTGTTTGGGATGTCAAATGAGCATGACATTCTAAACAAAGTTAATTTCTATTTAATAGCCTTCACAACACCAACACATTGAGAATTAAATACTGCCTTAGCGTTTGGAGGGTGGTTAGTCCAGATTGATATGAATTAACTTGCAACGTTAAAGCACACTGAATGACACCATAAACATTTGGAGGGTGCTTAGTCCAGATTGATATGCATTAACTTGCAACGTTAAACTCTGTCACTGTATGACACCATGAACTTGATTATGATCATTTGTTTTTATATTCTTGTGTACCAATTAAGCACTTTAAAAACTAATTTATTAAAACAGATTTAGACTTAATTGAAATAAAAACCGTATATAAAATTCTTGGGGAGGGAGGGGGAGGGGTGCAAACTAATAAGACGGCATTTTACACTCATGTCTTACTTCATCCCTAGCAAAGAGTGCTTGGAGACTACAACTAAATGCACCTCAAAAGGTGTTACACAGTTGACAAAACGACCAAATTACTGGATCAGTTTATCAGTGCAGAATCAACATGACTCGATCCTGAAATGTTTGCACTTTCAACCACATTGGACACAACACCACACATGGTCATCTATGTAATGGAATAGGGACTGCTAGGGCAGGCAGTCTTTAGTGCTTCATTTGTATAGCCATATTTGTGCAGGTGTTGAAGGAAGACATGGCAGTCTAGAAATCCCCATTCGATGGAGACAGATCTGATGGTGTGTCAATCAAAGCCTTCAGTTCCTCCTCAAGAGTAGAGTTGCCAGTCTCCTGTGTGAATCATAGAATCTTGAATTTAAACCCTTTCTATTAGCTCAAGATAGTCAAGTTAGAATGCGATTTCTGCCGTTTTGAAAACGACAAGGAGAACAAAGCCACTTGTGTTCCTCACTACAGACGGAATAACATTTCTGTTTAGATAGCAAGGGGCAGAATGCTCAGAGAAACGGCTCACCTCACTGGTCACACTAGGCATCTGGATAGCCAGTCGGGCCCAATTGCTGGCCTCTGAAGTGTTCCCAAGCTCCTTGTGACACTAAGAAAAACAGGGAATTTCAAGGCACTCTCAATTCTCAAAGGTTAAAAAGCCTTTATTTTATTATAAACCTTTTTTTAAAAACTCTGACGAGTCAAACTCCTTGTGACACTACTCAAACCACAGTGAACAGATTTTGAGAGAAGATTTAAAGTTACACGTTGAGGCGTGTATTTCAATTTGGCCAGTAGGTGGCACTAACTGAGAGGACAGTGACCAGTTCCAACCCCCCAAAGTAAATCTGCCTTTCACCAAGAAGAAAACCAGTTTAAAGCGGGGAGGTAGAAGCAGGATGAGAGAAAGTGGCTTTTCTCAGAGGAATTCACTACTGTTATTGTAGTCTAAAATGTCTCTCTAAAGGAGAGCCTGTTTGTCCAGTTTTTTCAACCTGCCAAAGAACAAGCTGCAAGGCAATGGTTTAGGTAACTTGAAACCCAAACCACAACGGTATCCAACAGCATGTGCTGGATGGGAGGACCAGTTGATGTGCCACATCACTTTTATAAGGTGCTTAAATGAATCAGGTTTTGGAAAGCTTCACAGGGCCTGTTAGGATATTCTGAATTCAATGGAATGCAAAACCACAATGAACACAGTGAATCTGTGCTCGCAGGCAGGTTCGCCACAGAAAACATAAACGTGCCTCAAGACTAGGCTTGTCCATGACGTACTGTGTGATAATGGTTATCAGATTTGAAAACCTCTTGCAGAACTGATGATCCCTCATATAAATGCTGGCATTACCTTGGCAATGTAAACCCTCACAGTCTTGGAGAAGCCAGGGCTAAGCTCTTCTGCCTGCAAAGACAAAACACAGACAAGACTGCTCAATCTTACCCAACACATTTGTCTTCGTCAGATAAGACTTTCCGGTTTATCACTAAAGCCATTACACTCCTGCCTAAAAGTTGTATTCCCATCTTGAAAAACAATTGTGTTTTGATATAAACAGGAGTGTGAGTGTTTCTCAGTGCTGGGGTGGTGGTGGTGATGATGATGATGGTGACTTACCTTGAGGAAGTGCTCCAGAGCCTCGTGGACGGTGGACGAAGGTGGGGACTCATACAGCGCTGCAGCAGCCTTCTTCTCCAGCCAACCAAGCATAGACACCTGGAGGTGAAGCACACACCAGCCTCATGGCTTTAGTTGAAAAGAATTAAGGCTCATTCACATTAAGAACGATAACTATAAACAAATATCATTCTCGTGAATATGAATGACGACGTACACACATAAACTATAACAATACTTTCAGAGCAATAAAAAGCTAATAGCCAAGGGCAGTTCCAGCGTTATGGATGTGACAATTGGACTCATATTGGTAAACAAAATGCCTTAAAGTGGGGGCAACATTAGTATCAGTGAATTAATTTGCACAACTTTTAATGCAACCTCTGTCCTCTGAATACTGAGAAATCCTCAAATTTCATATAATCAATTTCATCCTAAGAATACAAGGCATTTTATCAGCGTTATGGATGTAACATGAAATGGACACACTTTTGTGAGAGATTACAGGTTTTCTACAAACTCTGAATTTTTAAAGGAAACTGCCGAAACTATGATATATGTACCATGAAGGAGACTTGAATGAACACAAAAAGTGTGTTTTTGAAACTATGCGTCATTTTCGTAATGCATTATGTAGGAAAAACTGGCGTTATGGATGTGACTTTCACGTTATGGATGTGACGTGTCTGAACCAGTCCTCGACAAACTACATAAAACACATAATTAGGTAGTGAATTTTGATATGAAACAACTGAAATGGTAATCATGAAAAACTAGCGATGAAATTATTGCTTCCTCAGTGCCCACTAAGATCCACAGGAAGAATCAGGACAACAAGTCATTTAAAATATAAAAAAGAAATTAATTTTTTTCTTTTACCGTCATCAATTTTGGTCAGTGATTCCCGGGTTACTGAAACACCAGGGAACATGAAACTTGGTGGCCACTCCCCTAAATAACTAGCCCTACCTGAACCGTTGCACCCAAGATGACAAAATATTTATGGTATGTTAGTCTCAAGAGCCCGCATGAACCTAACCCATACCCACTCATTTGTGATTTGCACACATAAAGTACATGCACGCGCACGTGCACACACGCACACACACGCACACACACACACACACACACACAGTCGCACATATAATTCATTTATTTGGGATGACCAATACTGATTACAACAACACAGCATTCCAAATATTATTAAAGAGCCCATTTGTGTCTCACACAGCAACACAAACACTGTGCAAGTGCTTACAACTTTACAGGTAAATCAGGATAAATACACATTATCAGCTAAATCAGTGTATAAATACATATGATCAGCTAAATCAGTGGATAAATACATATTATCAGGGGTAGAGATGGCACCGCCTTCTCCATACATGCAGACTGCCTATGATGGCTGACACAGAGCAGTGTTTGGCTATTTGCTTAGATTTTGTCTTACATACAGACAGGCAAGCACACACACACACATAAACACATACAGACAGGCAAGCACACACACACACACACACACACACACACACACACACACACACACACACCCACCCACATGAATGCAGACACATAAACACACACACACAGGCACGCATACGCATGTGGGCATGCAAACACATACGCGCACACACACACACACACACACGCACATGCACACACACAGACACACACTTATAAACAAAAGCAAACTCACATATGCACACTCATTTACATGCACATGAGTTGCAGGAGTAGGAGATGGAGACAAATTGACAAGCATGATTTATTTTTGCGAAGAGAATATGCAGGACTGAGAGGCGGTCATATTTTGTACCGCTATGCGGTACATCTAGTTTATTGCTGCCCTTACTCATGTTACTCTGTGGGTATTAGCTACAGAGGACCTGACACTTCAAATGCTGTCATATCGCGTCACATTTAAAATTAACTGTGTTAAGCAGACGTGAACGACAGGCTGAACAGATCTGCAACAGAAGGAGGTTGCTATGTTAACTCTAGCTGCAAAGTCAGCCATCTTCATCAGCTAACACGATAATCCAGTTACTGTACAACATTAGTATGACAGTTACAGGAAGATAATCGCTCAGATTTTCGTTATTAGGCCACTTGAAAATAGGCTATGGCTAGGCTAATCACTGGAGGTATTTTAATATTATGTTTGTTTTGCTAATGGTTAGGCAAGGCCTCCCTGTGGTTTTGATCAACCTAATAATCTTTGAAATGTCAGTTGTGAACACTAAGTTGAAATGTGTTGAAACTGACATGCCACCAGAACAGACGTTTTAACGGCTTTGAGGTATAATAAAGTCCCCAGTCTTGTAAATTCACATTGTGTAACATCCATAACGTCACATCCATAACGCACCATTAAAGGTTTTAAAAGTAAGAAAGGGGCACAATTTGGTCATCACACTTTACATTGATATAAATCAGCTTTGCACAGACACAATGGACATTGTCGCATCAACACTGTATGTGTAGCATAAACTTTTCCTATAAAACGTTATGGATGTGACATGGCCATGGAACTTGCTGACTTAAAAACAAAAGCCTTACAAATGTAAGGAGTTGTGCTCTTAAAGGCAAGCTGAGCATAGACATTGCTCTACCATTCCCTTATCAATCTGGAATTTGTCAAATGACACAATTTGTTTGAACATTGGGTCCATTTATCCTCTTTTGAAATATGTATAATATTACCATGTAAATAAGTTGTTTCTGTATGGTTGCACACCATATTTATGTTGTAAAAAGAGTGTCATTTTCCATCAAATTCAATCAGATCAGTTACAAACAATAAAATATATACCTAAATGAAGATTTTAACAACAGTTCTATTTGCGTATGCACAACTTTTTTTTTCCATGGTAAGGATGACCTTTGCATGGAATTGCCCCCAATCAGAACACATCGAATGTTAACCGTCACATTCATTAGAGACTTTGTTTATCGTTGGTCAGTGTGGATGCTTTTATCATTATGGTTATAGTTATCGTTCTTGGTGTGAATGACCCTTTATTGGCCTTTTTTTTTTTTATCATGTATCAATCCAGTCAAGGAACAAGATCATTATTATAGTATCTCCACCTGCTACCTGTTCCTACTGAAACTATTGAACCACACCCATGCTTCATGGCTTTAGATCAAAGAATTATTGCCTCTTTTCATCATGTATCAATCCAGTCAAGGAACAAGATCAAGCGTCTCCACCTGCTACCTGTTCCTACTGAGACTATCATTTATCAGTGTTGTGTTAATCCCCTGTGGTTAGTGCTCTGACAAACTACGGCAAATCTCATTTGGGAATGATCTAAGGTTCCCTTGAGCCCTGGCGAGTTTCCAGGCCTACCTCGTAGCACCAGCGGCCCAGCAAATAGAAACAGAGTGGGTCATCGTCCCTCAGTGCGATGGCTCTATCTAGATGCTCCTGCAACAGTCAGAGTGAGTTCATTATAGCCATTATACGAGACTGTTATGAAATAAAATGTTTTCAGATGAACTCAGGGGGATAGATATGTTATGACATTGAAAAACAGAATCAAATTTTATTCTTTTTTCTTAATTCATTAACAAAAATGCTGTAGGAATGATGCTTAGGATGGTTGCTCATACACTGTCTGTCCGCCAGCGTTTCTTGGCGTTTTATGCCCCCAACGTTGTCTTCAAGGCAGCGCTGCCTGGAAGGCACTAGGGTTAGGCATGGGTTAAGGTTAGGGTTAGGGTTTGGGGTTAGGTTTAAGATTAGGTGCCTTTAAGTCAGTAGTGGCAGCGCTGCCTGGAAGACGACGTTGGGGGCATAAAACACCATCGAGCGTCCGCCAGCTTACCTTGAGGATGTGACTGCTTTTGAGTTTGCCGTGCATGCTCTCATACTGTGAGTTGAGGCCGGTGAGGACGGCAAACCTACAGAAAGGATGAACACAAGTGATCAGAAGAGGACAAAACACACACACACAGGACCGGAGTTCACAGGATTCTCAACTCTGGCTCACTCACCATTTATGGCATTCGGCGTTCAGGCCATTTCTGTTCAGCGCCGCCTCAGCCTCGTCGCGGCCTGAAGGGAGAGGATCAGAGTTTGAGTGAGAGAGTGCCAGAGAGGTTGCCCCTCTTGTAAACAGAGGCACATGTTTACCTAGTGACCGATGACCACATATGACTCACATATTGAGGGTTTCCCTCATTTCATTAAACAAAGCCACTGTATTTCAAGCTTGTGGGGTTTTTTTTCTTGACACAGTTGATATCATAACTGCTATGGAAATTCTGACCGTTCTTCTAATTTTTGATAACATTTCCAGTTGAGGACAGAACATTTGTTTAGCAAATGTGCTCTGCTAAGTCAACTGGAGAGGCATGACTCTGGTAGCGCTAATGTCCTGTGTTAATGTCACGTCCCACTAACACAACAGCATCTGTGCCATGACTGTGCTGGTACTTTAGAATCCTGCTATTTTTCACTTACGTTAGATCTCTGTTTCTCGGGGTCACCCCCCGCCCCCAGCTCGAGTTGCTAGTTCCAGCAGCGAACACAGCCAGCCAGCTGCAGCGCAACACTCTGGGTGCATGTCCGTGATCACCCATGTTTTTTTCCTTCTCACCTTGCTCAGCGTAAGACTTCTTCTCCTCCTTGTCCTCAGTGATCTCATACATGTCATTGTAGGCGCGTGCCAGTCGCCACAGGAACTCTGTGCTGTCAGAATACTGAAATCACAAACCAGCACAATGACATGGAGGAAAAGCTAAGTGGCTACTGCAGAGACAGTTACATAATTACATTATATGTGCAGAGGAAGAAGGCTAGACTGCACTACACACTGTCAAGTCAATTTGATACACTTTTTACATATCCTGTTCACTCTATATGTAAGGTGCAATATGTAAGGGATAATGTATAGAACGCCGGTCATTATGGGGAAAATAAGTCCCGACAGGGCGAACCGGACTTGTTTCTTGTTTCGCCCTGAAGGGACTTATTTTCCCATGATGACCGGCGTTCTATACATTATCCCGCTTATTATACGGCTACTTGCCAAAACGAAAAAATAAACTCCATGATATGTCTCTTCACACTTATTTGTTACCGTTTCGTCGTGGCTTTTGCTGAGAAACAAATAGTTCACAACACACGCTGAACTTGAATCAAACATTCTTTAGAACACAGCTGATCAACCGTCTGCTTTCACTTTTGAATGAAGTTCCAAGCACAAACTCCGTTGCCATTGACAGCGGTCATTCTTGTTTTCAGAGGTCCTTTCTCAAGAAATAATGACCGCTAGAACTTTCGGAAATCCCATTCAAGTCAATGGAGCATTCTACTTGCATTGTGAAGAGCCGTATAATAAGGTATTATAATCCCAACACACTTTTTGTCAGATGACTTTGATATTTGTACACAGTCCTGGTTCTGTAAATGGGAACACAAAGTGTCTAAGCACAAGAGACGCATTTTTTCAGCAAATCAACATGAAGGGAGGGGTGTCATTTAATTGGGTGTTGAGCGCAATTAACAACAACCTTTTGCCAGAATCACAGAGTACCGTGACCTTTAATACCGGCATCAAATGACTGTTGTTGCTGCTGCTGCTTTATGTAAAGCACATTGAATGACTTCTGTGCATGAAATGCACTAACAGTTATATAAATAAACTTGACTTGACTTGCTGCTAGATTCTGACAGAGATGCTCACCAGAAGCTTGTTGGTGTGGAGCAGGTTGAAGCCGTCCTTCTTCGCTCCGCTGTCTCCCTCATGCAGCAGGTCGCTCTGGGACAGAAGCAGTGCCAGCTCGGCGCTGGGCACGTCCGTCACCATGGTCACCATGGTTGCCATGGTGGGCCACTCTCGGTCCGCGTCTTCCTCGTCCTCTTCCTCGGCCTGGGAGTCCTCCTGGCGAAGGGTGAGCACGGTGGCAACGCTGCGATCCTCGTCATCCTCTTCGTCGGACTCTTTGTCCTCCCTGTCGCCCTCCTTGTCCGTCTCGCGGTCTGTTTCACGGTCTGTGTAGTCTGATTCTGCATAGGCAGTGGAATACCTGGAATAAACAAAGACAGGAATCAAGTATGTTCACCCATATCATTTCCCATGTGTCTCAAAAGTGATTCCTTCAACTGTTTCAAGATCTTGCCTCGTGAGGTATTTCTACAGATGCCTTTAAGAACTGTTCCACTTTTGACTACTCACTTCATGGAGGTCAGTCAATTCTGCAAAGCTATTTAATAAATGCGAAACAAGCTTGAATATGTATCTTCATAATAATCATCCCATAAACTTTGACAATGGACATATGGTTACAACAGATAGACTGAGGAAGTAATTTGTCCCCAGGACCATTGAACTGTTCAATGGTTCACCTAAGGGAGGAGGAGAGATAGACTTCTCTGCATAGTCTGTCTGCCTCTCGACCCTCTCCATGTTTGTGTACTGTCTGTCCACTAGTGACTTTTTACCACTGTCTTACTACTTCACTGTTTGTGTGCTATATTAGCACATATTAGTTATATATATATATATATATAGTTTTTTTATATTACCTTGCCTACTCTCTTATATGTCCATATTTATTTTATGCTGGTCTCTAGACTTATTCTTGCACTGTTGCACTGTTGGACTTACTCATTTGCACCATCACCATGACACTCACTCTCACAGAGCACCTTACAATGCACAAAGAATCACAGGCTCAGTCCCTGCCTCAGTCATTGCAAGCGTCTCATGCTAAATCACCCACTATGTGGTTACTGTTTTAGACTTAATTTAGATTTAGTGTTATTTAGTATAATTTGTATTTTAGTATATTCTTTATCTTCTACTGTCCTTATTGCTTGTTGTGTTTTTTATATTATATACTTTTAATTACTTTTTCTGCTGTTAGTGAATGTTGTGTGTGATGTCTGTATGCTACTGAGACCTTGAATTTCCCCTTGGGGATCAATAAAGTATCTATCTATCTATCTATCTATCTATCTATATCATTAGAAATCATCTTTACATAATCACCATGGTGGTTATGTAGAGATGATTTTACCCAGTTAATGCCCCCTCCCCCTTACCCAGTCTCCCCCCCCCTTCCTCCATACAGGCGGAGTTACTGCCCCTTCCTTACCCAGCCTTGTTCTCTCCTACTTGACCCAGTTACTACCCCTTTTCTTACCCGGCCTCGCTCTCCGTTCCTCCGTATGTGCTGGCTGGGCCAGCGCTGGCACTGAAGTAGATGGAGCTGGAGCTCATGGAGTCGGTCCGCTCCCGCGGGACAAGGTGGCGTCTGCGTCGGGCCCGCTGGCTCTCCTCCAAACCCTTCCTGATGGGGCGCAGTGGTCATGTCAGACGGTCAAACCACAAGGACAACTAACACACACTACAACAACTAACACACACTACAACAACATACCAGCATTTCACGCAGCTAATAAGGCTCAACAGTCAGCCGTTAATAGGCAGGTGAACAAGACACTTGAGTCTCAGTGAGTCACACTCACTTCACATCCTCGATGATCTTCTGTGCGATGTCCTGCAGGCCGCTCCGTAGCTCAGACACCTCGCTCCTGAGGCCCGTCACGCACATGAGCACATCGTCCAGGCGGTTCTTCAACTCCACCTGCTGCTCCGGGGAGAGACCCTGCAGGCCCTGGAGGGCCGAGCCCAGCGCTGCCACCTCTGATGGCATATCTAACACAACACATGCAAAACAATGTGGTCGCGTCACATGTAGGAGAAGTCCATTCGTTATTATTCCTGCTGAATGTCCATTCAGCATCCTCATCATCTGAGTATTAAACAGGTAATTTTATAGGTGTACATAGTACATGCTGTTCCATCCCATGGGAGAGTCCAACGAGACCAGTCATTTGTGGGAAATATAAACAGTATGGCATAAACTTAGAGATTGATCAAACTTGCTTGTGATTTTAGTAAAGTGTACCTGACCCGCTTCTTACCTTGCAAGTCAAGAGCAGGCGCGTGTAATCTGTCCACATCATCTGTGCATGCTATTATGGTAGAGGGGCTCGCCTGAGACGCCTCTGGATCCTCGTTTCTTTTTCTGGAAACTTCCTTGTAAATAAGAAATCCGACTACACCAGCGCCAGCTGTAGCTCCGATACCGAGACCAATTAATCCATTTTTCCCGAATGTATTCATGATGCCACTTGCTAACATTACCGCTTCTTCTTACAGTCTACCAGAAGGGACACTGCACAAGAGCACCCAGTCAAGACACTGTTAAACTATATCTTATCTGATATATAGTGACGATATTCCACGTTTAATATTGATTTCATAATGGGGGTTTTTTCAAGATAAGAAGTTCTCGTTTACAGCCAGATTAAGCACACTGCAACTCAGTGTCATGCCTAAATGCTACAACTCCTACGTGAAAACATTCCTTTTCATGTCTGCGTTTACGCTCGTTCCAGGTTTACCAGCGTAGCCTACCAAGTAAACAACTCCTGCAATTTGTCACTCCGAAATCCTAAAAGAAAGCGAAACTGACCGCTTCTTGGCTAATCGGCTAGCTAATACCAGCGTTGGGACTATATCAAACGATTTTTGTTTCGTTTAATATACGGTCTAACAAAGTAGAAAAAACAAGCAAACCTACCTGGTGAGTGTATTTGCATAAAATGGCAAATACAAAGCAATAACGTTAACAGTTCATCTGTATTAATCAGCTAACGAGATATCAGTAACATAGATAGACATCACGCACGCACGCTTGCACTTGCACGCGACGATGACATGCCTAAGTGATGTTAGTCACTGGCAGATTAAATGTCATATCCTAATCGAATTAATTCTTGAGAGTATAGTTCAGACTTGCCTGGATCTCACATGGACGTTTTTACGGCGCAGTTTGTTTTTCACTATCTCCCTCATGTCGTCTCTCTGTGACAGCTAGCTACACATCTGCCAAGGAGGATGAGAACGAAAACATGAAATGTGTTACAATATAAAACTTCCGTTGGGAAACTTCAATGCGCCAGCGATGTGGAGCATTCTACTACATTCTGCAACAATGTAAGAAAATAATACAATGTTGCACTGATATGTGCCAACTCACACACACAAAAAAGAATACATTGTAGCCTAATTCACCACACAGAACTTTAGTTAAAAATGTCTGAATATTGTTCATTGAGTGTGCTTTGGGCTTCAGTCTCTTTAAATTGAGTGAGGATATTAAAGATGATATCTTTAAAGGAGAATTCCGGTGTGATATTGACCTAAAGTGTATTGAAACATGATACCGAGTGTGAACGTATGTCTCATAGCCCATCTCGACTTGTCCCCTGCACTCCAAAATCTGGCGCTAGTTAGCCGATGCTACCAACAACTTTTTCAGTAGTGGTGCTTCGGCATCGGGCTAGCCATGCAAATAAATCACTGTTTTACACCCATTTACGAGGCTCAATGTATCTCCACACTTCATTGGTAGACTTCCTAGGGCCCTGACATTTAAAACGAGACATTGAGAACTTTGAAAAAGCACTGGTAGTTTACTTACAAGACGATTTATACAGACAGTATCTTCACGAAGTTTAACGTTTGCAGCCATCTTGAATTTAGTCACGATAAGTCGAGCAACGAGTAAGAATGAACAGGTATGATAAGGGATCAGATTCCAAAAATAATTCAGTGGAAATGCATGGATTCCAGTTTCTTCCAGTAGCAGCAACTGGAATCCATGCATTTCCACTGAATTATTTTTGGAATCTGATCCCTTATCATAGCTGTTCATTCTTACTCGTTGCTCGACTTATCGTGACTAAATTCAAGATGGCTGCAAACGCTAAACTTCGTGAAGATACTGTCTGTACAAATCGTCTTGTAAGTAAACTACCAGTGCTTTTTCAAAGTTCTCAATGTCTCGTTTTAAATGTCAGGGCCCTCGGAAGTCTACCAATGAAGTGTGGAGATACATTGAGCCTAGTAAATGGGTGTAAAACAGTTATTTATTTGCATGGCTAGCCCGATGCCGAAGCACCACTATTGAAAAAGATGTTGGTAGCATCGGCTAACTAGCGCCAGATTTTGGAGTGCAGGGGACAAGCCGAGATGGGCTATGAGACATACGTTCACACTCGGTATCATGTTTCGATACACTTTAGGTCAATATCACACCGGAATTCTCCTTTAAGACAAGAGGAAATGTGTTTTAGGTATGTGCAAAGATATTCTTACAGACTGTACAACCTTTTCTTTTGCATGTGGGCTTTAAAAGCTTAGACAAAAAGGTGTATCTAGCCAGGCCTAAAACAAAAGGCCTAAGGGACCGTTCGTTATTTATAAACGGGGTCACCGGAGGAAAATAGGGGAGGGTCATGTCTTTTTATTCTTTGCTGAGGGGAGGGTCACCTAACTTTTTTTTGTCTAGGAGGGGGGGTCACCCATCTTTTGTATTAATGAAAACAGCAAAAAATCAAAGTGGCTTGTTTGATTGTTGATTTCTGTCGCCATAACGTTCTCTTTCGTTCCATAGCTCTGTCAACATTGAACAATAAAAATAAGGGAGATTTCCCGGGTTTCTCACGCAAAATACGGAAAATGTCAACATCCGTCCCCATTAACGTTGGAAGGGTTGGAGCAACAAAGTAGCCTACTTTATTCACGCCTAACAGCCTATATCCATTTGGTCAACTTTATCCAGCCCTAAAAAAGCTAAATTTAACTTTGGTTTACTTGTAGTTTACCATGTAGCCTAACTTTAAACAGTGTGCATGCTTATAAAGCATACTTGTGCTTCATTCATCCACACATCCAGCTTTTGACAAACATTTCTACCACTTCTAACAATTGACCTTGTTCCTGCCCATCTCTAGTTTTGCTGTCTCCATCCTTTCTGTTTTTGTTGTTTGCAAAAAAAATATATAGTAGGCCCTATTTATTGGTAACCAGCAACAAGTGCAGTTTGTTAATCGCTGTCATTCTCTCTCCTGCCAACAAAAATGTGTTACGTTCCAAGTAGCAGTGCGTAATTCTCCTTCATAAAGTTGAACAAATACATTGGTCATATAAATAGCCAGTTTATGGTCTACAGTGTAGAGTTGGTAAGTTATGGTAGGCCAACTTGGAGTGAATATACAGGGGGATTTCTTTGGCTCTTAGCCTGGCAGGTGCGCACGTAGACATAGCCTACGGCCGAACACTGCAAGCGCCAATGAATCGTGCTCTCACGACCACGTCGTTAACTTAAATAGGCCTACTGTAGGTTAACATCACTCTGAGTTCGCATTCAAGCAAGCAAAACGATGATTTGAATACATCTTTTTCTCTGGAAGGGCAAGGGGTAACAACAGGACAACATAGAGACAGGCCAGAATGCAGGACTAATGTTATGAGAGTATTACAGTAATATGGGATATTCTACGGGAAAATATTAAAACGGCAAGACAGCGGGGAAAAGTCAAAATGATAGGCCTAAACCCGGAAAAAGTTGGCATGTTAGGTATTTTTCGGTCCCTGTGATTATTTGTGAAATTGTGCAAACGGCTTTTTCAAGTCATTTGAGAAGGAAGGAGTGTAGCAAGCTCCCAAATTGACGCTCGTCTGAGAAATTGAGTTTTGGATAATGTTCAGCTTCGGCAGCTTTACAATGACTGAGGAAGCCTAGAGACGAGTCCATAGCAACACGTTCATGTGTTGAATTTGTTATTACCCAGTGTGCTTTGTTGAGTGGTCTCAATGTTTTATTGTTTTATTTCATGTGAATACTTACCAGAGGAGTAACTTATTTCAAGTAGGCTAATGCAGTTGCAAGAAGTGTGCATTTAGTTTCCATGCTTATTGTGTTTCCACAACAATGTTAGTGAGTAAATCTACTGAAATGGCCACCATCTTGGTGAAGTGTGATGTGTAAGATCAGAAAGCAGAGGGTGAATTTAGAACGATTGGTTAAGTCGATGTGTATACATAGTGCTTTATAGCGTGGCAGAAGGTATCGACAATTGGCCGGGGAGGGTCATGTCTTATTTAAACAGACTGCTGGAGGGTCGTTGAAAATTGTCTTGCAGGCAGGAGAGGGTCATGCAACTTTTGATTGAAGCACTCAAAATCCCTCCGGTGACCCCATTTATAAATAACGAACGGTCCCTAAAACAAAAAGGTGTATCTAGCCAGGCCTACGCGCGTTACATTCACCAACCAGTTCCAAACGAACGAGGCCTCTCCACTTTGCTGTTTAAACAAAGTGGAATAAAAAGTTTAAATCTACACACAACGCAAAATCAATTAGTAAGCTGACAAGACATTTATATACATGGCATTTAGGCAACCTTTACTGCTAAACTACTAAACTTATTAGATGTCTTAGAACCCTCTATTCTATTCCCTCCCCTTATCAATCGCTAACCTCCCCTAAATATTCCCTCCTGGACACCTCCCCCAATAAAAACACATCAGAACTCATTCTATGACACATTCTATAACACAGGAGGGAGAGGGAGACACAAACACTCTCTCTCTCGTGCGCGCACACACACACACACACACATATACACACACACATGCGCGCGCACACACACTGGGAAAATAGAAGACACAGGGGAAAGTCTGTGTTCCCCAAGTGGTAGGCCAGATCTCATCTGAGCAGTCAAACTGAACAGTTTCTGAGGATGCCATACCTTCTTTTCAGTTGGAGTTCTGTGAGTATATCTGATTAATTTCTTAAGCAATAAAATAGTGATGCCATGGTAATGTGGCGTGTAATGTAATGTGTGTGTGTGTGTGTGTGTGTGCATCATGTATGCTACTAACATTGTTAACAGTAATGGTGTTGGTGGTGTTAACTGTAATGGTGGTTGTGGTGGTTCTCCACAGAATACTTCTATGACCATGGTTGGGGATGGTATGTCTGATCCTGCCATCATGGATTATCTAGGAGCTCAAAAACAACAAAAATGGGGCAACTGATTGTTGTTGAGGGTAAGGCACAGTTAGAGGTCATCATTTACATATTAATCAAGTGTGTCCCTGCTGACAGGGTCTCATGATCAGAAAGACATAGTGGCAACCATAGATGAGAGATGACCACAAAGCCTTTCATCTTATTGTTGTCTTACAGTATAATGTAATAGGAAGGTCTAGCATTTAATTATTGTTTTTGCCACATTCTAACCAGTATCCTGGAATGCTTTTTGTTGTAAAACAAACAAACCTTACTTACATAATTCTGAGGATGTGGTTAGATCTCCCTCTCTCTCTCTCTCTCTCTCTTGGTACTGTACATACTTTTTCAACATTCCCTCAGAGGGATAAATCATCACTGTCTTGAAACATTCTTATGTTTGACTACATCCAGTACTCGCGGCACCTTCTGTCCTGTATCTAACCTGTAATTTGTGAGTAGAACACCTCATTGTTTGGTTAATGTTTAAGTAAACGAGTGATTCCTTATCGCTGTCTCTGCAGCGAGGAGTATTGGGTAATGCAGCCACCCAGGACTGTATAAGTATATATACTTTTTTGATCCCATGAGGGAAATTTGGTCTCTGCTTTTAACCCAATTGGTGAATTAGTGAAACACAAACAGCACACAGTGAACACACAGTGAGGTGAAGCACACACTAATCCCGGCGCAGTGAGCTGCCTGCTACAATGGCGGCGCTCGGGGAGCAGTGAGGGGTTAGTTGCCTTGCTCAAGGGCACTTCAGCCACGGCCCACTGGTCGGGGCTCAAACCAGCAACCCTCCGGTTACAAGTCCAGAGTGCTAACCAGTGGACCCACAGCTGTCCTGGACAAGCTGGAGAAGATTGGTTTCAGAGTGGTGAGCATGGCGGGGCACGGGCAGAAACTCGTATGGTGTCTGCATAAGGAGCCCTCCATGTGAACCTCAGTGACATCCCATGATCTGAAGAACATACACAAAGACCATCATGATTGTGTTAGTCCATAAATCATTAGCACAGGCTTTGATCAAGTGAACTACTGTGTGTATTTCACATTTCACAGTTAACTGAATTGCATTGAAGTATCATTGTACTACATGATTAGCATGTTTGAAATGTATTAAATAGACCTTAAACTCATGAGGTTGTGTTTGTATAGTATTTTCAATGTCAAAAATGTGGCTGTGAATGTGTACATGTGCTTAGTCAGGGACTTGGCTGGCTGTACTTAATCCATGTGTAGATTAAGCTTAAAAGCTTTTTTCAATGGGGATTTTCATTTAAGTTTTCTTACAGTCTAGAACTGGTCTTAAACAACATATGGGAAACTGGCTCATACTGTCACAATCTGGTATTCATGCCATGCAGAGACAAATATAACTTTCAAATAATCAGTATCTTTCCTCTCTCCAGTGTTTGGGTGAGAGGTTTGACTCATGAAGGTGCCTTCAGTACCTCTCACACTGTGGTGTATACAGTTTAAGTCACGAGTGTGAGAGCTCATATTCCATAAACATGTGTCACTTCCTCCTTCTCCTATACTGTGGGAAAACTGAGTTTCGTGGGGAGAAAAGAGGAGTGTTGGAACCACATTCCTCAGAAGGTGTTCTGATGGAATGTCAGTGAGAGATCGAGAGCATGGATTGCCACATACAAACCACATACATATCACACCCCTCATCAAACTATTCCAAGTAAAGATGAGCAATGCTTCACCTTGTTACAGTTATGGGAATTCTGTAAGGTTTCTCATTAGCATAAAATTCCCACTTGTTCATGGTGTTACTGGTTTCAGCTGGGATCAAATTCATTTATGATAAACACATTAGTATTGTGATGAACAGAGAAAAAAGAAACAACGTTTCAGCCAGGGCTGTACAATTCGAATTGCAATTCTGCTTCCTGTTTGCTACCTCAATTGAAATTCAAGTGAAATTCAAGAATTGAATTGGAATTTAAGAGCCAGTTTCAATTCAATTCTGGAATTTTGCACAAGCCTGGTTTCAGCCTGTGGCCTTTCTTAAGTCTTACGAAAGGCCACAGGCCGAAACATTGTTTCTTTTGTATTAAACTACTGGCATATGAGCTGCTAGAGTGTGCAGTCTCCCTCTGTTCATCACATTACGTATCCCGTGACCAGCACCTCAAGAAAATTTCAACTATCAGTGTGCGTTTGCTTTCCCCATTCAAAACACATTAGTATTGACAATATTATGATACCACAATAATGCCATTTCAAAGACCTTTTGATGTGTGACTTGTTAACATTTGTATGTTATGTTTTGACTGTTCAAATCATGAAAGAGATCAAATAGTTAAAGTGATGTGGTGAGAACAGGTACATTTACACTGGGTAAGAAAGACTCAATGCCATTAGGAGTTCTGTCAGTAGGGCCCTGTTTGTTATGGTACCTATGTAATGGTCTTATGTAATCAATCCTTATCTACTAGTCAAATAAAGGCTGGAATGCAGGGAACTTCACAGTTTATACCATTAATTAGTTATAGGGTACAGCAGCATTTACACAATAAATCATCCCTTCTCTTGAACAGGTGCATTACTGGATGTTTCACTTGCTGTAAGATGGTGGAGGGACCCTAGAGTGCATTCACACGTTTTTTGTTGTTGCTATTCTGCACCTGTTAGTATCTGCTGCCTGAGGAGGATTCCCCTCTGTCTGTGAACTTATTAGGCATTCAGATTATATAACTTTTACTCATGGTAGATATACTCGCTTTGAATGTTGGCATGTGGGTTGAAACAAATAACATTTCACAGAGGATAGAGGGCAGCCGGCACACCTTATATATACTGCAGGTGCAGCTATTTACACTGCAACTTTAGAGCAAGAACAAGAAAAGTGCAACACTACTTACTCAAAGGTTCAATTTATTGATGTTGAGGGTCTGACCGACCGAAATATCAGCTCATCAATAAATTGGGTGATCCACTGAGAAAGCAATGTTGCACTTTTATTTTTCTTGCTCTTGAAGCAAAAACAACTCATTTTAAATAAAAAGGTAAACAAACAAACAACCATATAAACATTGCAGTTCATGTTTAGTTAAAATGAAGGTGCCAAAGTTTAGGTGAGTCCCAAGTTCCTTACTCAATGGGTAGAACTTCATAAGGTTTGATGTCATCATTTAAACCTGCAAAGGTATGTCTTCATGGATCAGGTCACATTCTGATCCAGCCGAACATTGTGTTTCATGGAGGATCCTCTGCATAGTTGTCATTCAAAGGAAGTAATGTAACCAAGGAGACATTCCATATGTGATTATTATCGTCGCTATGCTATTGTAACCAAAGAGACATTCTATTCTATTGTATTCCATATGTGATTATTATGGTCGCTATGCTATTGTAACCAAAGAGACATTCTATTCTAATTCTAAAGGCATTCTATTCTATTCTATTTCTTATGTGATTATTATTGTCAATATGTCATTGTCTCATGAATAAGTTGTGTCCACTGGAGCCCTGCCAGATCTCGAGAAAGATCAACTGTCCCGTTTGGTTACTCAACAATCAGTCTGCCTCATGGTGACAAGGCCCTGGCCTTGTCAGGATATGAATGATGTACAAATTCACGTGACAAATTCTTTCTGTAGGGCTGCTCTTATGCATATTACCTAGCACAACATCTACAGCTGTGTGTGTGTGTGTGTGTGTGTGTGTGTGTGTGTCAGTTATGACACCTGGCACTCATTTTCAGCATAAAACACTGCTTTAACTGCGATTCAATTGGTAACTTATTTTTCACAAGGTTTAAACTCTTGCTTTGAATGCTATCCTATTTCAAGAAACAATAAATGACTTTATTACTTTATGACTCCTGATAAAAGCAAAGGGGTACTGTTGAATGACTGTTTGAATTTCACTGCGCTTATTGGATTATTTTGAATTTCATATGAATACAAAGGGCACTTCACTAGGGAAGTGATAAGGAAATATGTCTCTTCTCTATAAAGGCCAAATCTAGTTTAGATCAAAGTCCTTCTTAGATTAGACAAATCAGCAGTGATAACAGAGGAATTTATACCGCTTTAGGCATTCATTCATGTCAAATAGCTATTTGATGTGACATTATTAATGGGCAAATTGTTCTGCATGTATTCCCTTACCAAATCTTAACATAGGAATAGGAAAAATACTGCACCCTCATGTAGCACAACACATTCTATAAAGCAGGAAGTGTACACTAGTCTGGGCGCATCCTGTTTTTGACAGGTTCTGCTAATAGTTTTTAATCCTCAGATTAATTAGCACAACCTATTTGGTGTAAACGTCTGTCTTTCTTTTTTGAAGTTTGACAGTGGCATGTATCAACATGATGCCCTCAGATTAGTTGACTCAGAGCTTTGGTCATAAGACACTGCTACAATAAACAGAAGTGAGGAAGGAAGGGACTGTTGTCAACCTGTGTCTAGTTTAGATTGCCTAGAAGATAGTCTATCTCCAAACATTCCCAGTACCCACACTTTTAACACACACAGAACAGCACATGGTCTCTCTTTACAGTGTTGTGTGGAAAAAGCTCATTCTATTGGGAACATGAGATTTCCAGTCTTACAGGAAAGAACTAGCTAAGGGGCCAGGCGTCTGCAGGGTTTGATGTTTACCACCAACATGCTAACAAACATCAAATCAATGAATCAATTAAAAGCTTTCTAAAGCTGTGAAATTACACACCAACCAGTGTCAGACTACTGTGATTATGAAAACTACTGTCTGAACACATGGAGGTATGGTATTGTTTACTATGTGTGATTTGACCATTTGCTCAGCACCCTGCATGGCTTTTCTCTTTGAAAGGAATTTATAGGGGTAAGGTAACATTACCTCCACAGTAACAGGAAGCTTTGCTCCCAGCTTCTCCGCCTCTGGTCAGTGATGTGAATGGACCCATGCTCCGCCTCCCACTCCTCCCCGTTCAGCCACCCTCTAGTACTTACCCCTGCTAAAAGTCTCAGAAAACATACTCTACCTAAAACCAGGACCTTGGCAAGTCGCATTGCTGTCTGCACCCACTCTACTTTGGGACATAGTGTGTGATTAAAAAAACGAAACAAAACAAACAGTGGATTTAGGAGCAAGTGGCTGAGGGAAAACTGATAAACGGACTGACGAAAGCTGATACCAGAAGTGGAGAAAGTCAACAGCCTTATCTCTAAGGAGAAACCCACCTACCTCACACAAGGCACTGAGGGTGACTTGTCTGATACCGAGCCTTCTGCGGGGACAGAGACATCGGGGAATCCAGAGAGGGACGAGTGAGATCCATACAAGCCCAGCAGATCAAACCCCCTCAAACAGGCAGGGGACTTGCAGGTCCGGGAGGGACAGACTTTGGTCCTACATATCTACTAGACTCACAAGGTCCACTCAGGTAAGCCTTGAACTATGCAAACGGATAAGGAGAAAGTACATAGAGTGTAGGGATTACAGGGTAGGATACTGTAGGCCACAGGGGTGTAACACAACAAGGGATTACATTAATTGTATAACTCAGTGCCAGCAATGTGGCATGTGTTTCATTCAGATTCACCTTTGTCTTGCTGAGGTAACATTTTCGTATCCCCCACACTCCCAGAGCAGTGTTTCAAAAACAGCCCTCCATTTGAGACACATTTTGTACCTATGGCTGGTTATTTCATCTGAGGAAGAATCCACAAAACATTTTCCCACATAGCTGAAGTTTGTCACACCATTCCCTTACGTGAAACGAAAGGAATGTTGCTGCTTCAAGGTAATGGCATGTAGGGGACATAGCTCATGCAGGAGACATCCATACTGTATGCCAGTTAGTGTGCTTTTTAACTCTGTCTTTGTAAAAGCACAAACGTTCATCCTTACACATTTAGGGCTGTAGAATTTAATTGGGCTCTATTTGTATTTAATCTGCAAAGTTTAGGTGATTTATTGAGATGTAAACAAAATGCTGGCAGGTGCTTTGGGCAGTTCACTGGTCAAGAATGATAATGGTTGCTGTTTTAATGTGCTGTTGGGTTTTAAAGATTTATGCCCTTAGAAAAAGAAACATAGGCCACATTCCTAGGCTTCGACATAATTCTGAAGGCTTGGCTGCCTCAGGTGCTTTTTGGTTTGGCAGAACACACACACACACACAGACACACACACACACATACTGGAGGAATAAGATAGCTTTACTGTCATTTCTAAACTCAATTGTTCATTTCCCCCAGACAGTTGTACTTTAGCCTTAACCATGAGAGTGGGAGAAGATTTCTAACCTTTTTATCTCCGAAATAAGATGACACAGCGAAACTAGTGCCAGTAGAAACACGTTCTGATTGCCACATAATATGCTATGCTATCCTCATGACCTGATTTGAAAAGAGATAAGAGTTGTTCCTCTGAAAAGAGGTGCAGATGTAACCTTTATACATTGGTCCCCTCTGCATCGCACATAAGACCACAGAAGAGTTTAAACCACTAAAGTCTTCCCTGCACGTCAGCTTGACCACCTTAAGCACCATGTTGCTTCATAATATCTATTTTATGCTCACAATCTGGAGATACGAAAACAGGACGTAAGGAGTAGTTGAGAATGTGGTCCTTAAGCATGTTGTTGACATAACTTTTAATCTGTCCCACACACCGGATCTTGCTAAAGACCTGAGTGTGCATTAGATCAACAGCCATACAGTAGTCATGCCTGGTGATTGGAAAGTAATCACAGGGAGCAAAGGAAATGTCTGAGAACCTGGTGGTGACTAAAGTCTCCTTACTATTTCCCCACAGCCTAGTAATGTTACTGAATACAGTCACTGTATTCACTGCATATCAAGCTGGCCGAACTGGATTTGGCCTGGTTGATTACCACATAATATCTACTCTGTATTGATGATCAGATGATTTTTTATCATGCTTGAAGCTTTTTCCACTCACAGAGACCAATTACAGGCACAGTCACCCCTGGGGCAACTGGGGTAAAGTGCCTTGCTCAGGGGCACAATGGTGGCAACTACGAATCAAACCAACGACTTTCTGGCTTCCACTTTGGAGCCAAGTGCCTTAGCCTTCCTTAACCACTATACCATCACCACTTTGAAATGAGACGAGGTCCTAACACATTGTACTCTTTCTTGTCTCTCACACCAGATGCCTCTAAAGAACTCGCTCTACTTCAAGTCGACGACCCTGCGGTGGTCACGCAAGCAGAAGCCGAAGGCCATGCTCTCCAGCAGCATGATCAGCCAGCCGCTGGGCGACTTCCGCCACCTCTCCCACATCGGCCTCGACGAGTCCTTCGGCGACGTGCCCGTCTTCCAGCGCAGCGGCAGCCTGGTGCTGCACGGCTCCCGCAGCGACCAGAACCTGTACCTGGTGGGCCCACCGCCTCCCAAGCCGCCCCGGCTCCTTACCCCAGAGGAGGCTGCCGCTCAGGCCCGCAGCAGGGCCGCCAGCCCCACGCACAAGAAGAGCCACTCGCTGCCCCTGCTGGACGAAGTCCAGGTGGTGCACCTGCCCCGCAGCGAT
This sequence comes from Alosa sapidissima, assembly GCF_018492685.1. Taxonomy (NCBI): domain Eukaryota; kingdom Metazoa; phylum Chordata; class Actinopteri; order Clupeiformes; family Clupeidae; genus Alosa; species Alosa sapidissima. Next base: position 28,387,708 of record NC_055962.1, on the reverse strand, counting down.
GAAGCGGACGGCGAAGTGGACGGGCTAGTCGGACTGACCACCAAACTGCCCCCTAAGGCCCAACGGTCCGGTCTGAGTCCTGCGGGGGCAGATGACCTGCCCCTGTCACTCAACCTGGACCTTGGGCCCTCCATACTGGACGATGTCCTAAAGGTGATGGACAGCCAGTGAGAATCTGCTGAACAGCCATTACATTGGTGGACTGCTGTACATAGACGTTATGACAAACAAAATGCCCTTTGGCACTATGAACTGTACTGACGTATTTGATAAGGAAGAGACTGCGTTGATCACTTAAACAGGGTGTGGGGAGATGAAGGAAGTCTGTTGTTCTGCTTATGATTACCCACTTCCCAGCAATTTGTAAATGGCATCTTCTTGTTTTTTTTTTTTTTTAAAGTGGAGGATATAGGGGGAAATGATACACCGTCATTTACCTTTCACTACCAAGCATTTCTATGGTTTGAAGGAATCACCATAGAAAGATACAACCATTATTGAGTATGCCTTATATTTTCCTCTACATAGAGGAAACATGTTGTAGCCTAAGCTAAAATAGTCTAGTAGTGGGGCAGCTGTGACCTACTGGTTAGGGCTTCAGACTTGTAACCAGTAACCCCAACCAGTAGGCACTGCTGAAATGCCCTTGAGCAAGGCACCTAACCCCTCACTGCTCCCCGAGCGCCGCTGTAGCAGGCAGCTTACTGCGTCGGGATTGTGTGCTTTACCTCACTGTGTGTTCACTGTGTGCTGAGTGTGTTTCACCAATTCACGGATTGGGATAAATGCAGAGACCACATTTCCTTCACGGGATCAAAAGAGTATATATACTTATACTTATACTTAGTCTTGAAAAGACTAAAATGACTCCTGCCTCAGGTCCTTTGCTTAAGAACTTAAGTTGTTGTACATATTATCATACATGGCTTAATGGTCTGATCATACTTATTATCCAAGTCAATAAAATATATTTGAAGAATCATTCTCATCATCTGCATTTCTAAGCCATTTTGATGTGTACAGTACTTCCTGACATGCTGAGAATCCCCTAATGCTGTATAGAGCTACAACATAATCGTCTTATTATGTTACAACACCCCCTACTGGTGCTTGCTATTATTTCAATTATTATGACCGCCGCGCAGTGAAGGTTTAGTCAGATTTATTTATTTTTTTATTTTTTTATTTATTTATTTATTTATTTATTTTTTTCGCATGCCCAAATTTCCGTCAATGATTCCCGGGACACTGAAAGACCGGGGTACACAAAACTTGGTGGGCATGTAACCCCACATGGATAGCATGGAACCATCATTTTTCGTTTTGATCTGTAGCCCCCCCGCTGGACTGGACCCCCCGAAAGGAGGGTAGGGCAGACACAGTTTTCTGTGAATATCTCGAAAACCGTAGGGTTTAGGAGGCCCATTTTTTTTGTATGTTGATCTCAAGGGGCCATGTCAACCCATTCCATAACCACTCATTTCATGTATAGCGCCACCTAGTTAAACACAAAAAAGTAAAAATGAGGTGTTGTAATTGAAGGTATCTGTGACCTAACATAGTCAAAACTGCACGAAATTGGAAGTGTAGGATCATTATGACACCCTCTGTATGCACGCCAAGTTTTGTGGAATTCCGTTCATGGGGGGCCACACAATAAATTAATTTATGTTACTATACACCAACTGGCCTGTAGGTGGCCGGAGACAGTTTTCTGTGAATATCTCGAGAACCGTAGGGCCTAGGAGGTCCACCTTTTTTTTATCTATGTTGGTCTTAAGGGGGCATGTCAACCCATCCCATTACCACTTATTTCATGTATTAGGACACCTAGTTAAAAATTAAAAAGCAAAAAATTAGGTGTTTTCATCACAATATCTCTGGCTGACAAGGTCAAAACTGCACGAAATTAAAAGTGTAGGATCATTATGACACCCTCCGAATGCATGCCAAGTTTTGTGTACTTTCGTTCATGGGGGGCCTTACAATAAAATAATTTATGTGTACATTTAGTGACGTACACCAACAAGGATTCCCGGGACACTGAAAGACCGGGGTACACAAAACTTGGTGGGCATGTACCCCCACATGCATAGCATGGAACCGTCATTTTTCGTTTTGATCTGTAGCCCCCCCCGCTGGACTGGACCCCCCGAAAGGAGGGTAGGGCAGACACAGTTCTCTGTGAATATGTTGAGAGCTGTAGGGCCTAGGATGACCATTTTTTTCCGTATGTTTGCCTCCAGGGGTCATGTTAACCCATTTCATGTGCACACATGTGCACAAACAGATACACACACACACACACACATACATTCACAGTAATCATACGTATGACACATACTCACACAGTAGACATATGTACGCTTGCATGCACAGGCACATACGCAGGCACACACACAAGCACGCACACACACACACACACACACACACACACACACTCTCACACACCCACACACATAACATAAACATAACACAAACAATCAAGAATTTCTCAGAATTATGAACAGGCAAGATGGAGGTGGGGTTGTATGAAATGAATTTTACATGTGAAATCTATGAACTAATCATGTTTTGGTACTTGTTGTCTAGCAGATACCAGTGAGAATTGAGTGTGGATAATGCAATTTAGTGAGACAGTTAGAATCATATAGGCCTTTCAGCGTGATTTCTTTTTGTGGAAAAAATGTGCTGGACTGGGTGGCGGTCATATTTTGTACCGCTCTGCAGTACATCTAGTTATATGTAAAAACTGAACTGCATAAGATGCAGTTTCAGGCAGTACAATCTTTAGTGTTGAAAAGAGTGCTTGCTTACTTGCCTCAGTAACTTGTCTTGGCAGCCATGAATTAAGTTATTTCTTGTAAAAAGACATTGGCGTCATCTAGTGGCTAAAAGGAAAAATACATATTTACATTTGGATCTGTAGAATTTATATCCATTGTATTATTATGACCGCCGCTTCGGTTTAGTCAGATTTTTTTTTTTTTTTTTTTTTTTTTTCGCACGCCCAAATTTCCGTCAAATTTCACACACACACACACACACATAACATAAACATAACACAAACAATCAAGAATTTCTCAGAATTATGAACAGGCAAGATGGAGGTGGGGTTGTATAAAATGTATTTTACATGTGAAATATATGAACTAATCATGTTTTGGTACTTGTTGTCTAGCAGATACCAGTGAGAATTGAGTGTGGATAATGCAATTTAGTGAGACAGTTAGAATCATATAGGCCCTTCAGCGTGATTTCTTTTTGTGGAAAAAATGTGCTGGACTGGGCGGCGGTCATATTTTGTACCGCTCTGCGGTACATCTAGTTAGCCTCCATTTACATCATGCTGACATATTTGAATAATTTTACACATATTGAAAACCAACTTCTGCAACTACAGAGTTACAATTAGCCATTTTCAGATAAGCCTGTATAGGCCACCATACAGTGTAACCGGAAAGTATTCAGACCCTTTCAAGTTTTCCAAATTTTGTTATATTTCAGACTCATCTTGAAATGGATTAAATTCGTTTTTTTTCTTATCAATCTACACACAATGCTCCAACACTCCACAAAAAATCAGGTGTTTGGAGTGTTTTGTAAATTTCTAAAAAATAAAAGTCTGAAATATATCATTTACATAAGTATTCAGACCCTTTGTTATGACACTTTCAATTGAGCTCTGGTGCATCAATGGTCCTTGAGATGCTTCTACAACTTCCTTAGAGCCCACCTGTGCCTAAATTAATTAATTGGCCATTATTAGGACAGGCAGACACTCTTTATGCAGAATTGTTTTTGGGCAGCCGTGGCCCACTGGTTAGCAGGCAGCTCACTGCGCCATGATTAGTGTGTGCTTCACCTCACTGTGTGTTTACTGTGTGCTGTTTGTGTTTCACTAATTCACCGATTGGGTTAAATGCAGAGACCAAATTTCCCTCACGGGATCAAAAAAGTATATATACTATACATACTACTATACTATACTATACTGTATCCTTCCCCAGATCTGTGTCTTCTCGCAGGTCTACGGACAATTATCTTGACCTTGTGGCTTGGTTTTCACTCTGACAAACACCATCAACTGTGAGACCGTATATAAAGAGATGTCTACCTCTCTTAATAATGGGCAATTCATTAATTTAGGCACAAGTGGACTCTAATCAAGTTGTAAAAGCATCTCAAAGACCATTGATAGAAGTAGGATGCACCAGAGCTCAATTGAAAGTGTCATAACAAAGGGTCTGAATACTTTTTTGTGGAGTGTTGGAGTATTGTGTGTAGATTGATGAGAGAAAAAATGAACTGAATCCATTATAAGATGAGCCTGAAACATAACAAAATGTGGAAAACTTGAAAGGGTCTGAATACTTTCTACTTTCCGGTTACACTGTGTGTATATATATATATATATATATATATATATATATATATATATATATATATATGTATATGTAAACACACAGTGTATATATATATATATATACCCACTGTATACCCACTCATCATTTCACCATTCGATGCACATTATATTGCTATGATGTTGTCACAGGCATACAATTACTTGCTTATGAGTAATGGTCTGGTCTATGCATCCCTGAGTATTACGTGAAAATAATGCCTCATCGGCAGCACGTCAGCAACACAACTGAGATATTGTCACTGTTTTGATTCTCTCAGAGATGCCATGAATCAGCTTTTGTTCAGACTGGAACCTTCCTCTGCCGACCTCTCGCCATTTAGCTCAAACAGGCCTTCAGAGCCACAGCTGGGCCTGACATATTCCTTTTACTCAAGGATCTTAATGAACTCAGATGGCAAGTCTGCTCAGTGTCCTGCAGCAAATGTATTAACATTTTAGATTTGTTATGATCAACATGAACATGTTAATAGCAAAGAAACTGTTTCGGCTGATCAGAAGACTATAGGCCATAAAGATTTAGTTGATAGCTTGTGAGTATTGTGAGCATTTCCAGAGCACAATCACTTAATTTCAGTAAATTGTGGAAACTGAATGGAGATCAACTGGGATAAAAGACAGTGGTGTCAAGTTAGCATATGATGTGTAACATGAACATGCATAATCATTTCTGATTTATGGGACTTAAACAGCTTTTTCTTACAGTGACAGTTTAGGCAATGGTAACCTGGTTTGACCTGCAGAGTGCATACAAGGGTTTGCCTATCTGCCATACCACTGACATGATTCATTGAAATTTACGAGTGAGATAAGAGACAATGGGAAACCAGGATGTGAAGTTGGAAAACAAAGCATGACTAAACAGGCATAATAGACATAATAGGCTACATTAGACTCAATTAGAAAAGTATGTCTGGATTTTCCCAGCCAAAACCTCAGTTTAAGCATACAGCTTAGATAGATAGATAGATAGATAGATAGATAGATAGATAGATAGATAGATAGACAGATAGATAGATAGATAGATACTTTATTGATCCCCAAGGGGAAATTCAAGGGTCTCAGTAGCATACAGACATCACACACAACATGCATTTACAGCAGAAATGGTTAACATAAGTATAAGTATAAACATATAACTAAACTCCACTGTACAATAAAGACAGTATAATATAAGAAAGATAAGAAAACTAACAAAACTAAATACTAAATACACTATATAAATTAAACTAAGAAAGTCCAATGTGCTTGAGGGTGATCAAGCATAAGACGCTTGTAGTGACAGGGCCGGGACTGGTAAGGTGCTAAAGGGAGTGAGTGTCATGGTGAAGGTGCTTATAGTTTCTGATTAAAATATTCCATTTTATGTTCTGCTTAGCCTACATAACATTTGGTGTTAAACGGATTCAGCTAAGATGTTCCCTAGTGCTGACACAAGATCTGTTGTAGCTGACTGGAGTTGGTCGAAGTTTGGCAGGAAAATCGCACTGCCAACACAGTGAACTGCTGCATAAATTCTGCTAGGCCTGCGGTTTGTTCCAGATGGAAGTTAAACCGCCGTCATGCTATCCGGCAAAAGATTCTTTGGACGCCGCTATTTATGGATTTCCGGCTCCCATTGACTTACATTGAACACATGTAAACAAAACGTCATTTATGTGCTCAAACCCTAACGCCGCTGACTTATGAAAACCACCATTCCACTTTGATACGAAACTACATAATTGTACAACATTTATACAACAAAAATCACAGAATTTGGATCAAGTAATGTGGAGAAATCTTATGCAAAGTGTCAACCCCTAACAATGTGCCCACTGCCCAAATTTATGGTCGACTAATGTCGAATGTCAGAGTAATGACATTGAAAAAGGTACCTTAATGATACACTTTAATTTATAAAGGTACGAAGTATAAAAAGAAAAACACAATTTATCAGATGGATTACCCAAATAATTTGTAACAAAGTACATTTATTCGAGGGCACATCTATTCCCAGAACTATAATGTGTGTTAAATATTCCACAACCACTAGATGGCACCATGACACAGCACATAAAATACACCTACGTGTCGCTGCGACCTGAAGGATGGCGTGGTTGAATACCCACTTCTCCTGCACTTCGGGTCTAATAGCGGGTGAATTGTATGACCACCAGATGACGCCATTTCACTGCACCTCGGACCTAATAGCTGCTGTAACTTCGTTTAAGTAATAAGCCTCGAGGAGCCGACGGTTACACTTGTTTTAGGGGCGTTGTTAGCCACGCTGCGCAAGCCTGGTAGGCTACAGGAGAAGCTCATAGGCTACAGTCGCGTGTGTTTGTGGTGATTTATTCCATGTATTAACAAAATAATAATGTAACATTAAAGAAATAGCCTACATAGATAAAAAAAAAACTAAATAATTACACCAAAAAAGTAAAAAAGCTTTATCATTGATATATAAGCTTACTGAAAATCAAATATAGGCCTAGCCTACAATTGTGTTCCACAGACAATATGTCCTACAGATAATCACAACAGTAAGAACATAGGCTAACCTAAGTCATGACGACACGAGGGCTTAAGTCTCATGTTGGCCTATGACTACGTAGCCTAGGCTACCAAGCACGTCTGTGTCTGCGACAGTGAAATAGCTCCAATATTAATTGTGTCGCCAATAAATATATGCTAACATGAATCTCATCAGTCACCTATAGATAAGGGTTAGGCTATAACATATGTAGGCTATAATGTAAAAATAGGGTCATATCATATAATGTTGACTTATTAAGATGGGGGAGAGAGCTGGACATATTACACTGAACTAACTGTTCATTGTTGAAAATCAATCAAAAGTTTGTAGTTGATCCGGATTTCATTGGTCGCAAGGACTGTTAATGGGTGTATCCACAATTGGGACCTTGTTACAAGTTGGTCTTTCAGCTGCTAATGCAATCAGTGGCCGTCAGAAAACATGTTAGACAACTGAGGAATGAGATGCCACACATAAAATGTACAGTCAAACAGAACCCACAAACATCAATGGGAATCAACCAAACACTGCAGGGAACCATGTTATTGTCAATCAGCACTCTGCCACGCTAAATCAGACCCTGCTTATGTTTGTGCAGAGCAGAACAGATATTTGTAGATATGGTGCAGGACCTGTTAAGAGAGATTGGCAGCTCAGTCTCCCTCATATTAGTCCCTACGGTGAACGATGTAATAGCATAGTGCTGCTGCTTCTGATGTGCAAGACAAGACAGGGTATATATTCATAATGTGACAGGCAGCATGTATTTATCATTATGTTACAACCTCTGCACAACTACTATTGATGTTAGAAGAACAAAACAATACATCTTCAAATGTTCATTGCTTATTACATGTGTTATAAAAACAAAATCCTTGTCTGCTTTCTGTGTTTTTGCATGCACCTGTCTACAGGGGTGTAAAGACATATTTGTTCACCATGCACTTAGGCTGTTCTGAGTCATTGTTTGCATGTTATTTGTTGATTTCCATTTATTGCCCATTGATATTGCATTCACATTATTGTTTATTATTGCTATTCTCCTTATTAATGTAGTGTCACCAACGTTTAAAATAATATCAACTGACATTGTTATTCATAGCCATATTTATTCTGCTCTTATAAGGTAATACAGTGCACATATTTATATTTCATTTATACTACTCTAAACCACCTTCTGAAAATCAACTGTATAGTACTGCACCATATTTCTTGACCTGTCTCACCACCTGCCTATACTGTAGGCTACTTACACCACCTTACTTACAACACTTTGAAGAGCCAAAAGCAAAGCTCAGCACACCTGTTCTGTGCATCAGCAAAGTTGGAGGGTTAATTTATGAACCATCACTTCTAGCTGAAACATCACTTCTAGTAGGCTACATGTGACGTGTAGGCTAGAATAGAAGTCTTTATTGTCCATTACTGGGGAAATTCATCGGCAACACTTTATTTTAATGTGTCGCTGTTACAGTGTACCTACATGTACCTAATTAGGTACAGTGGTACAACCTGTGTAATAACATGTACTATCAGGTACTGTACTATCATTGTACTTGCATTATGTATTTGTGGGTACCTACATAGGATATAGTTGTTACATTGTAATACTGAGTGCTTTTACCAAACTTTGCCAATTTGCCTACATTTTCATCAGAGGCAAAGAGCTGACCTGAGACCTGCTGGATGGAGTAAATCTGGTCATGATAGATTTGATATACAAACCATTCTTAGCTCCAGTCAAGGCCTCATTGTCTTCAGTGTACATGTAACAGCTGTGCTGCTACAACCTTGTTACTCTTTGATACAGTGGAATAAACCTATTAAGTGTACCAGTTAATTACTTACATGCACATATGACATGTATGTTGTGTCTTCGATGTCTTGGAACAGGTCTACTAATTCACATGTACTGTGTGTTGTAACAGCAGACACGTTTCAACACATCAATTACAGGATGTATGACATCAATGACAGGATGTATATAATATGTACATGTATATGTACAAGTACTTAACTGGTACACTTTATTTGAATGGGTTCATTCCACTGTATCAAAAGAGTAATAAATAACACAGTTGATACATGTACTACAGTATGTAGGGTAATGGCAGACATGTTCCAAGACACCAATGACACAACATGTAATGTAATATGTAATTGTAAGTGGGCAATTCCACGGAAAATTGACTTTTTGTCACATCCATAACGCCAGTGAAATGCCTTGGCATTTGTATGATGTGAATGTTACTATTCATTTTTTGTGCATTTTTCTCATGTACATTCTTCAGCCAGAAATAGCAAATGCTCAAATTTCATGTAATCATTCACATCATACCATACCATCACATTTTATTGGCGTTATGGATGTTAGAAAAAACGTAATTTTCCATGGAATTGCCCAAGTACTTAGTACTTATGCCACTGTATCAAAGAGCAATAAGTGTGTACCAACACAGTTGATGTAGTGAATTAGTAGACCTGTTCCAAGACATCGAAGACACAACATACATGTCATATGTCATATGTACATGTAAGTAATTAACTGGTACACTTAATAGGTTTATTCCACTGTATCAAAGAGTAACAAGGTTGTAGCAGCACAGCTGTTACAAGGATACAAGGAAGTTTATTGTCACATGCATATAGTTACTGGAAGTAAGAAATGCAGTGAAATTATGTCTGGTGTCAGCCTATTTGAGCATTTATGGGGGGGGGGGAGTGCAATAGAAGAGGGGTTTAGTAGATTAAGTGGCAAGGGCTGCATAAGAAAGGTGGGGGAGGATTGGGATTGGAGGGGGGGCACCAACAAGGAGCACCCAAGAGCAAAAAAACATGTACACTGAAGACAATGAGGCCTTGACTGGAGCTAAGAATGGCTTGTATATCAAATCTATCATGACCAGATTTACCCCATCCAGCAGGTCTCAGGTCAGCTCTTTGCCTCTGATGAAAATGTAGGCCAATTGGCAAAGTTTTGTAAAAGCACTCAGTATTACAATGTAACAACTAAGCTTATATGTAGGTACCCACAAATACATAATGCAAGTACAATGATAGTACCTGATAGTATATGTTGTTACACAGGTTACACCACCATACCTACTTAGGTAGGTACACTGTGACACATTAAAATAAAGTGTTACCTATAATATATATATATATATATATATATATATACATACACACACACACACACATTACATACATACACATATAAATGTAGCATGACAAGTGTGTTTACATACAGCAAAAACTTCTGTATTGCCCTCTCTCTCTGTGCATATATATATATGTACACACACATTACATACATACACATATAAATGTAGCGTGACAAGTGTGTTTACATATATCTATGTATATATATATATATATATATATATATATATATATATATATATATATATATATGTATGTATGTATACATATACACAATACATACATACACATATAAATGTAGCGTGACAAGTGTGTTTACATATATCTATGTATATATATATATATATATATATATGTATGTATATATATATATATATATATATATATATATATATATATATATATATATATATGTGTATATATGCACACACACACACATTACATACATACACATATAAATGTAGCATGACAAGTGTGTTTACATGCAGCACTAACTGTTTACAAGCAATAACTTCAGTTCAGTAAAACCGACGACCTGTTCTGTATTGCTCTTTCTCTCTCTCTCTGTATATATATATATATATATATATATATATGCACACACACACACACACATTACATACATACACATAAATGTAGCGTGACAAGTGTGTGTTTACATGCAGCACTAACTTCAGTTCAGACCGACAACCTGTTCTGTATTGCTCTCTCTCTCTCTCAAATTCAAATTCAAATTCAAAGTTGCTTTATTAGCATGACTGCATGGGAACAGTGTTGCCAAAGCTGTTGTTACATACAACATAACAAACAAGAACATAAGACCATAGGACAAAAAACAAAAACAGAAAATACTCTCTGTCTCTCTGTATATATGGATGTATATGTATATATATAAATATATATATATATATATATATATATATATATATATATATATATATATATATATGTATATATGCACACACACACATTACATACATACACATATAAATGTAGCGTGTGTGTTTACATGCAGCACTCTCTAACTTCAGTTCAGACCGACAACCTGTTCTGTATTGCTCTCTCTCTCTCTCTGTATATATGTATATGTATATGTATATATATGTGTGTGTGTGTATATATATATATATATATATATATATATATATATATATATATATATATATATATGTGTGTGTGTGTGTGTGTGTGTGTGCGTGTTATATATACATATATATATATATACATACACACTCACATACAGTATATCCATGCATACATATGTATTGTATGTAGTATTGCATTACTAGCCTATTCTAATTTGGTTTGTTCTATTGACATGGAATGAATGAACAGGCACACGTGACTATGGAGTAGGTCTACTTCACAATTCAGATTTTCAGATGATGCGTTGTGGCTGACAACGGACCTAAAATCTCGAGTGTCTAGGTTTATTGTTGGTTCCTGGTTGCTGTAGTGCAATGGTGTCATCTGCTGGCCGTGCCGCGCAATAGCGCCACAACACATGTAATTTCACTGGACATTACGGTAAAAATCTTGTTTTTCCTTACTAATATTCGTGTCATCCAGCAAACATATTGCTTAATTCTTTTGACATTTCGTTCCTTTATAAATTGTAATGTAATATAAAGGTACGTTTTTGAATGTCATTACTCTGACATGTGAGGGATAACGGCCACCGACGTGACCTGTTATACGTGACTCATGGACAAGGGGAAATGCCATTAACTCGGCGTCACGCAGCTGCAATTTTCTTAATATCGATATTTCTCCACATTACTTAATCCAAATTCTGTAATTTTTGCTGGATAAATGTTGTACAAAAATTTAGTTTCGTATCAAAGTGGAATGTTTTTTGTCATATGTCAGCGGCGTTAGTTGGAGCACATAATTGACGTTTTGTTTACATGTGTTCAATGTAAGTCAATGGGCGCCGGTATTCGGCCAATGGCGGCGTCCAAAGAATCTTTTGCCGGATAGCATGACGGCGGTGGAAGTTAAGGCAAGTATAGTAGCCTATAGTCTTCATTTTGTTCCGTTGCCTTGTGCGTATAGTTATGGATAAAGTCAACATCTCAATCACAGTGGTAGTGACTGACAACAGTGATAAACGCTCACATGCTGACAAGAAAACGTGGAATGTTTGCAGTCAACATTGGTTTGAGACTGGGAGGCAACCGTGAAAATAATGACCTGATTCAAGCGTTCCGAGGGTGGAGCTATCCAGATGTTGTCATTTACACATTCGCCTTCACTGTAGCCAGAAGTGGAGATTTCAATGGAAAAGTAGAGGTAGCGCTACATCGTTTCACTGTGAACTTCGGAGCTCGGCGGTCGGATCAAGTCCTGCTATACATTTGAAATCTGCAAGAGGATTACACAAGGTAAGATCGTTTTTCCCCCCAACAAAAATAAAAAATATCGTGAGTGTAGTCGATTAAGTCGTCAGTCTCATCACCATCTCCAATATCACACAACATAGTTTATGGCTATCAGAGATTCATTTTTTGAAAGGTTTGTTTCCTTAACAGACTGAAGTGTAGGCTATTAATCGTGTTGTGAATAACAACTTCACACACATTTTAGATGGTTGATCGGCTTCTGAAGTGAAGTCAGTCTTTCTACGAAGCTGGCTAATCCTGCACGTCCATTATGAAGAGGGTGGGCCTGCAGTATATTGAAGAATCACTAAGAAGCGCCTGTAAGAAGATTTAACGTGACTTTGTAAACATCATGAGGTGCGCAATTAAATCACTGTCTTTTACTGAGCTTTAGCTAACGACGTCGACAGATGTGATCTTTGGTTCTTAGACACGTAGGCGGCTCTGTCATGTGAACAACTAAATGGATAACATTTCACTGTAGAGTTATCAATAACGCCCACAGCCTCCTCTCCCTCGAATCGACTGAGTTATCTTATCACAGGTGCATTGCATTGAGCTGTTTCAAAACGCGGCGGCACGATATTTTGGCCTTCTACCATGCATCTTCAGATGCACAGCACAATGAACTGAATTCCAATTGAAATAAAACATCTAGTCCTATGCTATAGCCTAGTCTAAAAGAGTGATCTGAACTAGTGTCCATGTTAGGCTACTTGTATCCCATTTTGAGGAACTATCATGGCACTGTTTTGTTACGCAGGAACGGTATCCCAAGCAACTTGTATAGTCATCAGAGTGAGACTTGTTTAGTCTGCGACAGGATGCAGATTTACCACTACCAACCACACCTAATTCTGTCGGGTTTCTTGTTTGGAAACGGATGCTGTGTTATTTCTTCATCCTGCTGACCGTAAAAAAATACTTATGAAATTATGAAATCCACATTCCCTGCCACATGCCCTGTGGCAAGTTTGTTATATAACAAAGTAGAAGATAGTGTCCCTTTTTCGAAAATTTCATGAAGAAAGACGCACATTCATTATGATTATGACTATAACGTCCTTGTCATATGGTCAGATTATTGTGACACTTGCTGTGTTGGCTCTGTGGAGTCTTGTCCCATGATGGCATGTGACTCAGGAGGTGGTCAAAGTAACATTTTATGACAGGATGATATGCATAAGTTGGACTGGCAGCAGTGATCTTTCTCTGTGCTTATTCAGGAAAGTGTTGTATATAATGGAGGAGGTTTATCATTGGAGGGTGAATGGCCTCTGACTTGCCTAATGTGCTTGGCCTTCTGGTAGGGGAAACCTTGAAATTATACAGCTTGACTGAAGCCATATCATGTGGATAGCTTGGCATATGCTGCATATATACATTGTAGAACAGGCAGAGGAAATTGTAGTCTAGCCATCTTTTAATTGTGTTGCTGAATCCAGGCAACAGAATTCCCCAGTGTGTTCCCATTGTCACGGTGACTCAAATTAAACCATTGGTATGTGCAGCTCTGTAGGACTGTCTGCCTCATCATCACATAATCGTGTTGTCCGAGCTTTGATATGCAAAAGAGTGTTCAGGTCATTAGCAAAACACGCATGAGCATGAACTCAAGCATGTACTTTATTGTAGTGAAACGTGTATTAGCCGTTATCCTATGTCTTGAACTATGATAAACCTTTAACTACATTATCTAAAACGGATAAGTATAGTAGAAATTAGTTGTGTTGTCAAATCCTCAGGCATGCTGTCCTTCGAGACACTAACGAGACACTCCCTTTTTCTTGTGGCATGACGAGAATGTCTGAGTGATGAAAGATAGAAGTCTAAACAATATAAATAAGTCTAAACTATTTTGTGTTTTAAGTCTAAACTATTTTGTGACATTTGTGTGTGTGTACATGTAGTTATGCAGGAGGCCTAATATGGGGAAGTTGTGTGAATAAAAGACATTAATGAGTATAAGACATGGTATATGAAACGTGTGGTCACTCACACCACATTTTTTTTGAGAACCGAGACAGGAATTTGGAAGAAAGATAAGACAGCGGAGGTCAGCAGTGAGGTACTTTGATGAAAAAATTGCCAGCATATGTCCGTATTAGGCTAAGTTCCTCAACCATGTATATTGCCGGTATTAATCATGTTTTTAGTGTGGTATACCCCATGTTTCCACAGTGATACTTTGTAGGTGTATTCCACAAGTCATTCCAAGAGGCATGTCATGCTTAAGGTATTCGAACCACTCACAGCCATCTGTCAAAAAAAAAACCTCTGCCCATATCTAATCTGAAAGAAGAGTGTCAAACTTGTGGCAATAGATACCTAACTAGATTTGCCCTTGCTTGCACACCTGTGTTGTTTTTTTCCACAAAAGAAACTGGGGCTTGAGAAATAGAAGGAGCCTGCATCAGCAGACCACTTTCTACCTGACCAGGAGATTACGCCAAGAAAGCGGCTGTGCTGTACTTGTCCTCTTCTCTGGTCTGTGGTTGTGTGTGTGTTGACATGTTCGGTGGGTAGCCATCCACAGGGCTTGTTAAGGCTTGGTTAGTCTTATTCCTTTAAGGTCATATCTTAAATAGAAGTGGCAAGCCTCCAAGTTTAGAGGTGTTTTTTTTTTCTCTGTGAATTATAAGACAGTCATGGGGTCCTTCTATTCACAAGTTCTGTCCACTGATGTCTTGACAAATGGAACAGAATTGACTTCTAACATCCAGTGTAATTCATTTTTATATCTACTAGTCATAATTATAACAGAGGGTAAGATTCAGTCTGACAGATTAGATAATGCAGCATGTAACTTGGCAAGTAATTTCTGTGGAACCGTACAACAACGCTGTGTTGATAGCAAAGAGGTCATGTGGAGAATCAGCTGAATAGTATCTCAGTATACTGTGGCAACAATGGGCTGATCAGATTCTCCAGACCTACTTATTTTAACTGGTAGGGCCCAGAGTGTGCACACACACACACACACGCGCGCACACACTCACAAACACACATACTAGCGCACACACGCACGCACACATACTAGCACACACACACACACACACACACACACACACACACACACACACACACATGCACACATACACATACTAGCACACACACACATGCACAGACACGCTTGCACAGAGCATGACTCACCGGACCCAGGAGACCAATGGAAGTTGTGTAAACATCACACCAATCTGTGGATCAGACTTACTTACACTGCAATAGGGTGTACACGCGATCGCCAAACCACGTGGTCACCAAATGCTGTACATCTTATGACTCATGCAGTAGTAAACAGCGTCTACTGCCTCAATAGGCTTTTGAATCAGCATTTTTATCGGCTCATTATTTGTTTTTATTCAGCCCATTATCAGGCAGTCTGGATTTGTTGTGTTGTAAAAGGGGCATCTAGTTTTATAATGCTAATGGGGATCCCAGCTATGCCTATCTTAAACGCTTAAACTCTTATTTTCTCCTAACTAATTAGGGTGACTCATATTTTATTAAGATATGTCCTTGCCTTGGTTCACTGGAACTTTGAGTAATACTGAATCATGTTGACTCTTGGCTTATTTCAGAATTGAATCTTTTCAGCTAATCTTTTCATCACATCTAAATTTAAAAAAAAATCCTTGCGTCCTTACTCATGTTCTCTGTTCCTTTCTTCTGACTTTGAGCATGCTGTGCCCTTTCTTTGCCCAAACATATCTGGTTTCAACATACACCCACTACCATCACCTCCAAGGTTTTCCAAGCTCAGCGAAATACAACCTTGTAGGTTGTCATCCAGGCGTAACATCTTGTTCAGACATGCAGCATCCCTTTTCGGTAAGCGTTCTATTGGGGTACCAATGCTCCCGTGGCGTCTCCAGTGTTGGAGAGCAAAGAAGGTCAAGACATCTTTAGCTCTCAAAGTGTTTGATTTCAGTTAGTTCAATGTGTCCTTAGCACATAGATTAATTTTGACCCCTTGTCACAATCTGCTTCATCCTGAAAGTGCTGACATAAAATACAATGAAAAAATTCAGCATTGGTTTGGAAATTGTTGAAATGCTTGCTGGAGAATCACTTCCTCAAATGGCCACAACAGTGTCCAGAGGAAATCACATCCAGTTAGAGGCAGACCAAATGGTGTCCTACTACCACCACAAGCTGACAAGCTGGTAAGCTGGTATTATAACTAGCAAAATTGTTATGGTAACCGAAGTTCTCCATACTGGGAAAAGAAGTTCAGCAACCAACTAAATACACCCCACTCACTGCTCCTGAAACAGCATTCTTAATTGGCTCTAATAGTTTATTGCTCAGACCAAGCCACCTGTTTACTTCCCATACAGATGCATACAGAGCCAGGACTGTGTGTGACTCGAACATCAGCGTGTGTTTGGTCTTTTTTGGAATGCATGGTTTCTGTATGTCCTGACTCCTCCGTCCCTGTGCTGCAGGAGTGCAGTTCCTGCCTCCACTATGTCCGGTAAGGGCAAATGGGGGGCCGTGAAGGAGAAGGTTGCCAGGACGGTCAGCAGCGGTTCCCAGGACGAGGCCGACGCGCGGCTGGAGGCCAACCTGGAGAACGCCGACCCGGAGCTGTGCATCCGCCTGCTGCAGGTGCCCTCGGTGGTCAACTACTCGGGCCTGCGGCGGCGGCTGGAGTCCAGTGATCGGGAGTGGATGCTGCAGTTCCTGGAGCTGGGCGGTCTAGACCTGCTGATGGAGGCACTGGAGCGTCTGTCGGGCCGTGGCTGTGCCCGCATCGCCGACGCCCTGCTGCAGCTCACCTGCGTCGGCTGCGTGCGCGCCATCATGAACTCGGGCGCCGGCATCAACTTCATTGTCGAGGCGGAGGGATATGTGAGAACGCTGTCGCAAGGTGAGCTAAGCCGACGGTGTCACACACCCATGTGGGTCAGTAGCACATACTGTGTAGATAGTCACACAGATAATCTGTATGAGCTTATGGGCTACCTGTAGTGATATACAGTTACCATAATGTTGGTGAATTGATTGGTAATTTGGCACAATAGATCCACACAAAATGAACACAACAGATAATGCTTTCTAGCTTGATTACTTGTGCAGTCATACAGTAGTTTTGAACAAGTAGTATGGTTAGTCTTCATTGTAAATGTTCACGACACTTTTACAGAGATTGAAAAGTCTAGCTTCAGAAAGTAAAAAAGTCCAACCATGTATTGGTTCTACCCGTGCACAGGTGATTTCACCAATTAGCTACTCTACCTGGCTAAAGAGTTGTGCTAATTAGAATTAATGGTTTAAGTGAATGGTTGGCACAGATATATGATAAGACTTTACTCTATACAGAGATGCAGTGCATAATGAGCTGGGATAAATATCTGTGTTCTAAGTCTATGTTCTATGTTCTATGTTCCCTCCCCAGCATTGGATACGTCCAACACCATGGTGAAGATGCAGGTGTTTGAGCTCCTGGCAGCTCTGATCATGTTCTCCCCTAAAGGGCGTGAGCTGTCTCTGGATGCCCTGCAGCACTATAAGGTAAGTTCCTCACGAGCACACAACTCCGCATGGGATGTGGCTCAGGAAGGACGAGCACAGGGTGTGACATGTCTTTGTGAAGTACTCTGGTAAAGAAGAAGGCCTCTTGCCCAATCAGGGATCTCTGTAAGGAATGTGTTGAGGGTTGCCACACCTCTGCTAGAATGTCCAAGAGTGCTTTATTGCAAATTACAAATACATTGCTGGAATTCTAAGCAGCCAAGCTGACACTAATCTTTAGAGATCTGGAACATGTTTTACCAGTGCAGTCAATAGAGACGAGTTATCGCTGACTTTTAAAGATTTGTGATGTCGCTTGAAGTCCATACATTTTTCACCTATGACGTGTAAAAAGCGGTAGTTCAACCTCTTGAAAAAAACTCAATTCTTGTTCCCCCTGATTGGCTCCATATACCGTCCTTGTGTTAAACACTTTGGAAAGTACCATCTCAATTAAAGTGGAAATTAAACTCAAATGAATTCTGGATTAATCCCTTGAGAGGTGAAATGTCTTCAAATGTCATAGTATGTTTTCTCAGGCCATATTAGATGTTCTAATTAAAGTTACCAAGACCACAGAACCAAAACAATCCCATGAGATGACAAAGAGGTCTGAACCTTTTAAATGTGAATATAAATGTGAACAAATATATGTTGTAAAGACAAACAACATCTTGTGTAAATGTTACATGGGTGTTGTTTTGTGTTTTATGGTGATGATGGTCAATGTTTCTGTGTTCTTGTTGTTTGTGTCCTTTTCAAAAGCAGCAATAGCAAAAAAAGAAAAATAAAAAAAAATAAAAACCTTATGTGTTTATTTAGACTTTGAAGAGCCAGCAGTATCGCTTCAGCGTGGTGATGAATGAGCTCCACGCCACTGATAACGTGCCGTACATGGTGACCCTCCTCAGCGTGGTCAATGCTCTTATCTTCAGCACGGAGGAGTTGAGGAACAGGGATCAGCTACGCAAGGAGTTCATCGGTAAGACATCCATCTGCTGTAGGCCAATTTGGATAAGAATAACTGCCAAGTGAGGAAGTAGACACATACAAAGTGTTAAATGTAAATGGTTTTGGTTTGTAAATGCTGAAGGCTTTTCGCCTTTTCAATACCTATGTTTTTGTTCTGGCATTCCCACAGGTTTACAGATCTTAGATGTCCTACCAAAACTACGGTAAGCTTTTTCCTCCTTTTCCCTTTTCCACCCCACCAAACTGTAGTGACCCCCATAAATATCTTGTGACCTCTGTTAGCCCATAGTTTTGTAATGCCCAAGAGCACTGAAACCTGAATATCCTGCTGGTTTTTAGGGAGCAAGAGGATGAAGACTTGCTCATCCAGTGTGAGGCCTTCGAGGAGACCATGGCGGAGGATGACGAGGAGCTGCAGAGGGTGTTTGGGGGAATTGACATGAGCAACCATCATGAAGTCTTCAGCGTACTTTTCACTCAAGTGAGTGTTTTTGAAACATGAAGATACCTAGACAGGAAGCAGATATTTTAGGAATGAAAGGGCCTCACCCAAATTTGGCTACTAGCCTGTCATACCTTTCAAACATTTCACCGTAAATTTTTTTTTTTTTTTAAAAAGCCATGAAAAATTTAACAAAATGTAAAAGCAGAACTTATGACATTTGAGTGAACCTGTGTTAGCCATCAGGAAATGCAGTGTAAACTCCAGAACCATCTGAGAGTAAATGGCAGGGCTGCCAACTTTTCAAAAAACTTTGGAGATTTGGTGGGGCCAACCAAAATTTTGCTGCAGAAATGTTTGTTTGGCTCATTCAGCATTATACCGTGCAGTAAAAAAAACGTACATCTTTCGGGCCCCTGATGATACTTTAGAATACATTATAATTTCGCCCCAATGAGGCTATGTAGAAATGTGTTGCAATTTCAAAACCGGATTACTCAGGAACCACTTATTGCACAGAGGCATGCTTTATATCCTGGTATTCGGTACGGTTTGCTGTTTATTGTGATATTGGGTTTGCCACGTGTTGTGTGAAGGGTTAGTGAGATATTAAACCGAGAGTAATGGGTGTGCACTGTGTGCAAAATGCAAATATGATTGGCGCTAATATCATTGAAAAGCTTAGATTCCGCTCGTTCACATGATGTGTGATATCATAGGTTTAGTTTAGTTGAACCTCATCTGCCAGGTATTTGACCTACCAGACTGACACTTCAGCGTGAAAAATACTCAATAATACTCAAAGCATACCTGAAGCGGGGGAATGCGCCTGGGGTGGCTTCTGAAGTAGCATCGCAAATGAGAGAAAAATTAGAAAATTCCACAGACAGTGGGTGCTCTTGAACCCTCTCACCGTCTCTGAAAGCATAACCGTGGCTCAACAGGTAAATCTATAGATAGGCTAAACTCATTTTTCAGGCATCTGACCGACCGGGTTGAAGCTTCAGCGTGAGAAATCGGGGGTGTGGCGTGTGAGTGTGTGAAACTAATCAAATGCGTGTCTCACGGCCACTGCGTGAGAGTTGGCAGCTATGAAATGGGGTCGCCGGTGTGGGAGCTGTTCTAGGCAAATGTGCCGTGATCTGAGTAACCATTACAAAGCGTTCAGCACTCGCTGCACTCAAGTGAGGGTGACAGAGTGTTTTGTATATGGTATAGCCTAAATATAACATGCCAATACCCTGATAGCAGATCTCGGGCCCAGCCTAGATCCAGCTTCTCCAAATCAGCCCCAGACAGCCTTTGGGATAACTAGAGTAATAACAACTAGATGTACCGCAGAGTGGTACAAAATATGACCGCCGCCCAGTCCAGCACATTTTTTCCACAAAAAGAAATCACGCTGAAAGGCCTATATGATTCTAACTGTCTCACTAAATTGCATTATCCACACTCAATTCTCACTGGTATCTGCTAGACAACAAGTACCAAAACATGATTAGTTCATAGATTTCACATGTAAAATTCATTTTATACAACCCCACCTCCATCTTGCCTGTTCATAATTCTGAGAAATTCTTGATTGTTTGTGTTATGTTTATGTTTTGTGTGTGTGTGTGTGTGTGTGTGTGTGTGTGTGTGTGTGTGTGTGTGTGTGTGTGTGTGTGTGTGTGCGTGCTTGTGTGTGTGCCTGCGTATGTGCCTGTGCATGCAAGCGTACATATGTCTACTGTGTGAGTATGTGTCATACGTATGATTACTGTGAATGTATGTGTGTGTGTGTGTGTGTGTATCTGTTTGTGCACATGTGTGCACATGAAATGGGTTAACATGACCCCTGGAGGCAAACATACGGAAAAAAATGGTCATCCTAGGCCCTACAGTTCTCAAGATATTCACAGAGAACTGTGTCTGCCCTACCCTCCTTTCGGGGGGTCCAGTCCAGCGGGGGGGCTACAGATCAAAAACGAAAAATGACGGTTCCATGCTATGCATGTGGGGGTACATGCCCACCAAGTTTTGTGTACCCCGGTCTTTCAGTGTCCCGGGAATCCTTGTTGGTGTACGTCACTAAATGTACACATAAATTATTTTATTGTAAGGCCCCCCCATGAACGAAAGTACACAAAACTTGGCATGCATTCGGAGGGTGTCATAATGATCCTACACTTTTAATTTCGTGCAGTTTTGACCTTGTCAGCCAGAGATATTGTGATGAAAACACCTAATTTTTTGCTTTTTAATTTTTAACTAGGTGGCGCTATACATGAAATAAGTGGTAATGGGATGGGTTGACATGCCCCCTTAAGACCAACATACATAAAAAAGGTGGACCTCCTAGGCCCTACGGTTCTCGAGATATTCACAGAAATCTGTCTCCGGCCACCTACAGGCCAGTTGGTGTATAGTAACATAAATTAATTTATTGTGTGGCCCCCCATGAACGGAATTCCACAAAACTTGGCGTGCATACAGAGGGTGTCATAATGATCCTACACTTCCAATTTCGTGCAGTTTTGACTATGTTAGGTCACAGATACCTTCAATTACAACACCTCATTTTTACTTTTTTGTGTTTAACTAGGTGGCGCTATACATGAAATGAGTGGTTATGGAATGGGTTGACATGGCCCCTTGAGATCAACATACAAAAAAAAATGGTCCTCCTAAACCCTACGGTTTTCAAGATATTCACAGAAAACTGTGTCTGCCCTACCCTCCTTTCGGGGGTCCACTCCAGCGGGGGGGGCTACAGATCAAAACGAAAAACGATGGTTCCATGCTATCCATGTGGGGTTACATGCCCACCAAGTTTCGTGTACCCCGGTCTTTCAGTGTCCCGGGAATCATTGACGGAAATTTGGGCATGCGAAAAAGGAAAAAAAAAAATCGAAAAAAATCTGACTAAACCTATATGACCGCCGCTTCGCTGCGCAGCGGTCATAATAACCGCTCTACAACCACACAAAATGATTACCATAAGGCGGGGATCACATTAGCCAGCAGGAAGCGTAACGCAACGCTCAGACCATAATAAGTTCTATCTCGTTCCTATGGTAACACAAATGGTTTGTCAATTGAATACCCTCGCGTTGAGCTTTAAAAAGTTTAACCAAGTTCAACGCTCAGCTTGTTCATCGCAGCGTTGCCACCGTTCCACTGTCGAACCATGGAGAACAATAAGAAACCTGCCGCTTGCCGCTGGCTAATGTGATCCCCGCCTAATTAGATAAGAATGGTTAGCATTTTTTGGTGGGTGTATCCAGTCCATTGAAGGCCTGACTGCATTGCGTGACCCAGCAACCTTTGATGTACAGTACATGAAAGAATCTTTTGAAAATTGTCAGGACCAAACAGCTCTCCATAGCTTTGCGGTTAGTCTGGCAGGCAGGCTACATCAGGCATGAAACTAAAGTGTTCTGTAGTGTTCATGTAACAAAAGTTATACATTATAGACAGAATACAAAAGTGAGATCAGTAGCACTGTTTTTTTAAATCAGGGCAGCAGTTTTCAGATTACATTATGTGCTTACATTGGTTATCCAATGTTTTCTCAGTTAGCCTTTTAAAATGATATCAGATTAGTAAACAAAATGTGCCTTTTGAACATGGGGTGAATGGCTGCTGATAATGTGCAATGTAGATATTGCATTAAAGATCAGCCATTTCTTTCTACAACAGTCGAGAACCCTTTTGCAATACACATAATGTAATCTGAAAACTGCTGCTCTGATTAAAAAAAAACAATGCAACTGATCTCAGCAGGTATTCTGTCTATAATGGAGTGGAATGGACATTTCAATTACAAGTGACCCCAGACTTTTAATCCGTAGTGTAAGTCGCTTTGGATGAAAAGTGTCTGCTAAATTAATAGATGTAATGTTAATGTAAAACTATTTACACTCCGCAAACGGAGCACTTCAGTTGCACACCCGGAGTAGCCTGGCTAAGACTCCGTCTCGTCAGTCTCATCAGCTTGCCTCATCTTATTTGTTTGACTGTTTCAGACATAGGCCTACTATACAGTAGGTAGACGCAGCAACCATAATTAGTCATAGACTTCTTCTCCTTGTACCAGTCACTAGTCTATAGACTTTGTATCCATCACGTTATCATGCTTTGATTTGTCTGAGTGGCCATAGCTGTGGGAGTTTGATTGATGGCTGTGCTGCCGCATTGCCACCCCACCCTAAGGTCACAACTTAATAGACACATCAATCACAGTTAGTCGAACTGTACACATATGGGGGCAACACCTGAGCACATGTATTTACAGTTGATAACCATGATCCCATCCACACCCACTCAGCTCCCGTGCCTACATTCAGAAACCAATTAATCAAAAGCTACTTATGCCATAACTATAGTAAGCTATAATCAAATAGTACAAATGTTATGGCTATGTTAGATCAACAGTAGCATCACCACAGTCTGTTTCACTTCAAATAAAAGCATAGAAATATCAGTCAATCAGATTATATTAATAATCTTGGAACACAGGGGAGCAGTGGAGTAAGGGGCAACACCTGTACCACATATGGGTCGAATACTGCCTCAATGCCGGCCATAAACTCGGACGACCCGACTTTAAAAATCCCGACCTCCCAAAAAAGTGTGTTCATGAGATCAGCTTTGAAAACAAATACAGGAAACTCAAAAATAAGTTATTAGAACAGCTCACTATGGTTGAGCAAGGAGGAAAATGAACATTTCCGAATATCCAATGTGGCCATGAAGGCAGCATGAGTGTCCGCTGAGACAGAGACAAACCTGCGGTCATTTCCCGATCCCACTCCACCTCATATCCCACTCCACCTCATATCCCACTCCACTTCATATCCCACTCCACCTCATATCCCACTCCACTTCATATCCCACTCCACCTCATATCCCACTCCACCTCATATCCACCTCATATCCCACTCCACCTCATATCCCACTCCACCTCATATCCACCTCATATCCCACTACACCTCATATTCCACTCCACCTCATTTCCCTCGCCTACTCATAACCCACTCCACCTCATATCCCACTCCACCTCATATCTCTCTCCTACTCATTTCCTGTATCTGTCTACTTTCCTTAAAAAAAAACATACCGTAACAACCTAAAAACAGCATAAACAATAATAATAAATAAGCTGTGAGCAAAGTTGATGACCCTGATGGCCTCTCTGCCATCCTCTCTAACCCAACCTCCCCCCTCCCAGGTGAGCAGCGGCCCAACCTCCGTGCAGCTCCTGACCATCCTGCAGGCCTTGCTGCTGGTGGGCCCAGAGCGGGGGGACGTGTGGATGGCCCTGGAGGCCCTGGCTGACCGCGCCACGCTGCTGGCCCAGGACCGTGAGTGCACGGAGACGGGTGGGGCGGGAGGGGCAGGAGGGGCTATGCTGGAGCGACACCAGTTTTTATTTTTTATTTTTAAAGTATTCAATTTATGTACGTGTGTGTGTGTGTGTGTGTGTGTGTGTGTGTGTGTGTGTGTGTGTGTGTGTGTGTGTGTGTGTGTGTGTGTGTACAGAACAGTTGAATATAAAGT
This sequence comes from Alosa sapidissima, assembly GCF_018492685.1. NCBI lineage: Eukaryota > Metazoa > Chordata > Actinopteri > Clupeiformes > Clupeidae > Alosa > Alosa sapidissima. The sequence continues at coordinate 28,362,752 of NC_055962.1, read as the reverse complement.
TATATAATATTGTATATAAAGTTAATTTTATGTAGTTAATACAAACGTTTAAATTACAGTAGTTTTATGGTCTGTGCCAGTTTTTAGTATAGTCTCAGTTGGTGGAGCAAAACAGCACAAATCCAAATGTCTCCTGTGAAAGGTTTGTCTAATTTGCTGTTCTTCCTGTGTGGTTTCTAGCTGAAGTTCACTCCACTGAGCGGCTCATGGCGCGCCTGCTGGCAGGTAAAGCCAGTCACCAGGAGACAGAGCAGGTGAGGAAGTCGCTCAGGATGAGAGACCGGGCCGTGCAGACCGACCCTGTACAGGTGAAGGAGGCGGAGACCAAAGCAGAGGCAGCCGAGATCGCCTCACAAGAAGGCCAGAAAACAGGAACCGCGCCACCTCCACCTCCACCACCTCCACCACCTCCTCCACCCCCACCCCTTCCTGGGATGCCCGGTATGGGGCCGGGGCCACCTCCACCACCTCCTCCACCCCCACCCCTTCCTGGGATGCCCGGTATGGGGCCGGGGCCACCACCACCACCTCCTTTGCCCGGAATGGGACCTCCACCACCACCTCCTTTGCCCGGAATGGGACCTCCACCACCACCTCCTTTGCCCGGAATGGGACCTCCACCACCGCCTCCTTTGCCTGGCATGGCACCTCCGCCCCCACCTCCACCCGGTTGTGGGGACATCATCATGGCACAGAATGTCCAGACTCTGGGGCGATCCTACTACGCTCCTCCACCAAAGCCAGGCCATTACCCGACACTACGCATGAAGAAGCTCAACTGGCAGAAGTTGCCTTCAAATGTAGTATCTGGTAAAACACCTTTGTCTTCAGTGCCTTAAAGCAACACCAAAGAACTTTCCCTCTGTCGCACACACGCTATTTGTTTATCCAGCACCGGCTTTACGATGTCCACAGACAAGGTAGAATATTTTGCATGACTTATAAAAGTACGATGTTTTGCGACATCAGATGGAAGTCAAATTTGTAGTTTCTTATGTCTCATTCCATCGAACTACAGATCCGCTACCCGATCTGGCAAACTTACATAGTGCAGTTATAGCCGATAGAGGGCCGCAAAAGCGAATGCAGAATTGCTGTTCACCCTGTTACGAGTTGATGAACCAATCCAACGATTTTGGAAACATTATTTTATTTATTTATTTATTTTTAGTATATTTTTTGGGCTTTTTTATGCCTTTATTGCGGATAGGACAGTGGAGAATGACAGGAAGCGAATGGGAGAGAGAGAGTCGGGGTGGGATCCGGAAAGGACCACGGGGCGGGAATCGAACCCGGGTCGCCGGCGCACGGTGCAGGTGCCCCAGCCAGTCACGCCACGGCCAGGGCCGGAAACATTATTTTAAGGTACAAAAAAACTCTTTGGTGTTGCTTTAAGGGTCATTCTTTTTAGTGAATTAATTCTTCTGAGAAGGGGCTTTGTTTCAGACAATGTTTTTGGTATTGGATTTCAGGTTTAAGCTATGCTGTTAGGACATTAAAGGTACACTATGCAAGATTTTCACCTTTACGAAGCCAATTTGATGTTAAACAAACTTGTAATAGGCGAATTGTTACCTAGAATAGCTATACAAGTAGACGTTGCGAGTCGGTACCGAGAAAACCAGTCATGCTACTTCAAGAACGGTGGCCTGACAAATCTCGCGAGAATCGTGAAACATTACCTTGTCAGTAGATCCAGCTCTTTGGAGTTTTTGCTTGTTAATCCTTGACCTCCACAGCAAAAGCATTTTCATTGTGTACAGGATGGATAAGTCACGAGAAGTTTGCTATTTACAACAGCAGAGCAAAATATAAACATATTGCGACTCTAGAGGGAGCTCTACAGTTGGCAAAAATACCTTAACCTGCATGGTGTACCTTTTAATAAGCTTTTAAAGTTTTTTTTTTAGTCATCTCATATTTCTCAGAATAAACATGTCTATTAGGTGATAATACATACACATATATTGGATACATGTTTGCCAATAGGTTAGTTAAATGCACAGCCACATAATTGCTTTCTTACCTCAATGCACAGTCAGTCGCTCCTTATGGATGTCAGTTCAGTCTGACACATTGGAGCCAGACTACTCCAGCATTGAGCAGCTCTTCTCTCTGCCCGTGGTGGAGACCAAGGCCAAAGGGGCAACAGCACCAGTTGTTAAGAAGGAGCCCAAAGAGGTGAGAATGTGCCCAAATTCAATGTTTATTTATTTTATTGATTATATTTAGAGGGAATCATGTAAATGTTACCATTCGATGTATTGTACCAGTGTTAGCCTAGCTGAAAAAAACTTGCTGGACTTACAGTAAAGTGTGAATAGTTGACGTTTTGCACATAACTAGCTTTTCAACATCCTATCTGGCCTTCTACTGAGAGTTCCATGAAATTACTCTGAATTTCTGCACCACAAAGACAGCAATACAGTTACTGAAATACAAATATTCTGTCTTTAATAGATATCATTTATTGATGCCAAGAAAAACCTCAACTTGAACATATTCTTAAAGCAATTTAAATGGTGAGTGTAATTGTTCATTACTTTGCTGATATGTACTGTATCTTTACTTGGATACTGCAGTTGTCGTCAATTAAACCTTTGATTGTGCCTCTTAAAAATCCCCAGTTCCCATGAAGACTTTGTTGCGATGATTCGCAAGGGCGATCGCTCTAAGTTTGACGTGGAGGTGCTGAAACAGCTGCAGAAGCTGCTTCCAGAGAAGCACGAGGTATGTCAAATCAAGTCGAGTCATTTTATTTGTATAGCACATTTAAAAACCCAAAGTGCTTCATAATTTGTGAGGTTAGACGTGACAAAATAAAATAAAAAAGACAAAACATTTGAGGAACAGGGAATTAGTAATAGTATGGGTCAGTCTGCAGGGCAGTTTAGACACATTACATTACATTTACATTACATTACATTTGACTGACACATTTTTAACCAAAGTGACTAACAACATGGTAAACAGTTTATGCTTTTTAATGCAATTCTCACAACAATTCTTGGACAATTTAAAAAAGGTAGATTACAATAACAATAAGCGCATCAGTGAGTGCTGTTTTTAAACAGTCGAGTGTCAGTTCTAGCCAGGTGTTAAGTGCTAGGATCGGCAAGACTAGTTGTAAGTAGTGCTACGAGAGGAGATCTTCAGGAGATCTTCTGGGTCTTCAGGAGTACACATCTCACCACCCTTACAGCAGAGAACCCTTTTAAAGGAAAATTCCGGTATTTAGCACTTTGAGTCCCTTTTCTGTTTTGTTTTGGATGAACTAGAGTGGTGGACACCCAATTTTGACGTTTGGTCCTGTCTCGACTTTTCTGACTCGTTTTGAATCGCCTTTACTTCTTCACAGTGGCTGCCTATAGGCATGCACAAACATGTCCTTAAAACAACCCTTAACGTTCGTTTTCAAAACTGTGCAACTCACCGAGTGGTTAGTGGTGTTCGTTGATTACTAAAAACAAATATATCGTTGCATTGTATGATTTCCAACCGTGTTATTTGCTATTGTGGAACTATTTTTTTCAGACACCTCACAACCGCATATCAACTTGCATATCAACTTCCCTTCAATATTTGAGCCCGAAGCATAGACAGTAAAAGAAGGTCTCGCGTAAAGACTACAACCAAATGTAAACAGCACCCGTTTCCGTTTCCGGTGGCGCAGTAATATCAACGTGCAATGAGTCTTCCAACAGAAATCAATCGGATTTTACAAAATGCCAAATAAAACACGACAGAAACTGTATTTTGCTACGCTACTTGTTTTGGAACATCAACGAACACCACTAACCACTCGGTGAGTTGCACAGTTTTGAAAACAAACGTTAAGGGTTGTTTTAAGGACATGTTTGTGCATGCCCATAGGCAGCCACTCTGAAGTAGTCAAAGGCGATTTAAAACGAGTCAGAAAAGTCGAGACAGGACCCATTGTCAAAATTTCAGTGTCCATCACTCTAGTTCATCCAAAACAAACCAGAAAAGGGACTCAACGTGCTAAATACCGGAATTATCCTTTAAGGTTTTTGACCGATTTCTGTGTGTCAGACCGGTGGTTTTCAACTGGTGTGCCGAGGCAAAGTGAGGTGTGCCGTGGAATTTTGAGGATACGTTTTGTACAGGTTCATCGAATAGGCTAGCGGAGGAATATTAAATGCATTAATGACTCAGCTTCTTAATTAAACGACGTGAAATTACACGTCGTGTTTTTCAATTGTCAGAGATGGATTACCTTTTCTTATCTGGTTGTTAGGCAACCAATCTGAGAAGTCTCACTCTCACAACATTGACAGTACTCTTTCCGTTGTTGACCGACAGAATAAAATCACATTTCTCAATCTGTCAGTAATGTCATGACTTGCTTTTCTTTTGTGCTCAGCTTGTGGAAAAAATATGGATACGAGAACCAACTGTTACCTACAGCTAATAATGTTTGTGACATTCATCATAATCAGTAACTATTTGTCATTTAACCTTTGCTGTGCCTTAGCCCCCCAAAAAGTTGAGAACCTCTGTGCTAGACAACCTGCTGGGCTGAATGATTCAAAATTGAATAACACATAATGAAAATCAGTTACAGTTGGTATGAACTGCAGAAGATTCTTACCCAACTGCTCATGTCGATCCCACGTTTTTCTTTGAACAGATTGAGAATCTAAAGTCTTATGATGGCGAGAGAGACAAACTTGCAGGTGTTGATCAGTTCTTTCTGTTGCTGTTGGGTGTTCCTGGGTAAGTCAGATATTCAGCTCATTGAACATAAAAACAATGTGGAGGTTACAACACTTGAATAGGGGTCGAAATTAGCACCAGCCACAAGACAAGACACAAAGTTATGATTTTCAGGGGTCAAAATTAGCAAAGCCAAGACACTTCCAATGTGTGTTTCCAATTGAAAATCGTAACTTTGTGTTTTGGCTTGTGGCTGGTGCTAATTTTGACCCCTGTTGACACTATATAGCACCTTTCACTAGTCACTCAAAGTACTTTGCAAGACTATGTAGTGCATAGGTAATACAGTCACCCCACCTTACAGTTTTTACTGGTTGGATTTGGGCAACAGTTTGAGAGATCGAAGTAGACATTTGTTTTTGTTTATTTAAATGCAGTTACCCACTGCGTATCGAGTGCATTTGTTTTCGTTTATTTAAATGCAATTACCCACTGCGTATCGAGTGCATTGGTTTTTGTTTATTTCAATGCAGTTACCCACTGCGTATCGAGTGCATGTCACTGTGTGAGGAGACCACGGCGGTGCTGGAGATGCTGAAACCAAGAGCAGAGAAACTGGACGCAGCCTGTGACGGTCAGTAGAACAGACCTGGACACAAGCAGCATGCACCTACCTACTGGACATTTTAATGTGGTATAATGTCATGGTTCCCAGAGGTTATCCTATTAGCCTTATTCACACAATGGCCATTCGCTATGCACTCACCAGTAGGGGGCGAGAGCGTGTTAATTGTAGTCAGTGTACCCCATAGCCCTCTTTTAATTTACACATGGCCGCCGCGTGACTAAGGCGAATAAGTGGCAGGAGGAAAAGGGCATTGCCTACCCATTGTGTTTCATCACACCCATTGTACAGCAACACTCAGGTTCTCCTAGAAGCAGCTTAACCAAAGTCCTTCTAGGCAAGCCCCCCCCCCCCCCCCCCCCCCCCCACTCGGCGGCCATCTTGTAATGGACTTTGGGCAGTTATCGGGCAGCTATTTACCTATTCAAGTGAATGGGGAGGCGCACTTTGGGAAGTTATCGGGCAGCTATTTACCTATTCAAGTGAATGGGGAGGCATACAGGAAGGCGCGGGATATGTGTAGAGACTACTGCCATATTGGCATTACAAACTAACCCCATGTATTTCTATGGAGGATTATATGTATTTCTATGGAGTGCTGTGTCTATTAGATCATTAGATTAGGTCTCTGGCTTACAGCTGCTTCAGAGGAGGCTGTTGCTCTAATCGTAACTGCTCTGAATCCATGTCATCTTAGGTCTGAAAGAAAGCTCCCGTTTTCCAAGCTTCTGCAAACTCATTCTGGATGTTGGCAATTTCCTTAACTATGTAAGCACATATTTCTTAATCTGATGACTCAGTTTTAGATTGAACAAAATTACCTGCTGTCACTGTTTAATATTTTCAGTAATCCTGTTGGTTTTTTATTTGGTTTGTTTTTGAAAAGGGGAGTCACACTGGGAATGCTGAGGGCTTTAAGATAAGCACGCTGCTGAAACTCTCAGAGACCAAGGCCAACCAGTCCCGCATCACTCTGCTCCATCACATAGTTGCGGTAAGATACTGTATCTGGACACTGTATGCCATAATACACACCAAACCTGGCCATTTATTAATTGTGTTCGTCAATGCTGTGAGTGGACTGCTAGAAACAGGTTGGAATGTATGTGACTTTTGGAATCTTGGAATCTAAGTATTAAGTAAGTTGTACAATGGAGATTGAATTAAGTAAAATGCTGACAGATGTTTCATATAAAGCCAATATCAAGCTAAAGGCTTTATGAAGCCAGAGCCAATACATTGAAATGAAATGTAAGAAGCACCCCTAAGTGTTTGATATCAGTTTGAAATGCCTCATCAATGGCCTAGACATAAACTTGAATGATTGTAATTGTGAAGCATGTATTCTGTGAAGCTGTTTATATCCAGTTTCTCTATTTAAATGCATCTTTAGATGATTTCTTTGCTTCAAGCTTAAGTTGAAAAGAAATAACTATTTGCTTGGATGCATTAGGTTATGGGGAACATCACCATATAATTATAGTTTTCCTTAAACTGTCAGACTGGCATTCACTGCACTCAGTGTTTGTGAGCTCTCTTACATTGCATTCTCTGAAGAGGAACACTGTGTTTGTGAGCTCTCTTGCATTGCATTCTCTGGAGAGGAACACTGTGTTTGTGAGCTCTCTTGCATTGTATTCTCTGGAGAGGAACACTATGTTTGTGAGCTCTCTTGCATTGCATTCTCTGGAGAGGAACACTGTGTTTGTGAGCTCTCTTGCATTGCATTCTCTGTAGAGGAACACTGTGTTTGTGAGCTCTCTTGCATTGCACTCACTGGAAAAGTACCCTGTGTTTGTGAGCTCTCTTGCATTGCATTCTCTTGCGTAACAGGAGGCCGAACAGAATCATCCCGACCTGCTGAAACTCCCAGATGACCTGGAGATATGTGAGAAAGCCGCAGGGTAAATATTATGAAAAGGTGAAACGTTTGCATGCATTTGCCACTCTGGCATTTCTTCACCATTATCCAAAAAGCATCACCGAAGCACACTCTGTAAGTTTGAGTCTGATATTTGTGTCCGATAATGGCTCTCTGTAATGCCTCAATGAAATTACATCTCCTAACAGACTCAGCCTGGACTCTGTCCAGTCAGAGGCCAACTCCTTGATTAAAAGTCTGAAGAATTCAGAAAAGGAAGTTGTCTCCTCATCAATAGAGGACATCAAGGAACAGTATCTGAATGACATCAAGGTACTCTCTCCATTCTGTGAAAACAAACGAGAATGTTTGCACACATAGTGGTATATATATATATATATATATATACTGTATAGATATAGATGTGTATGTTTTATTATGTAAATGTATCAAAACCCATACAGGGCTGCTTGCACCACTGTGAAGTACTGGAGGAGCGACTGGCGTCTATAGAGAAGAAGAAGGAGGACTTGGCGGAGTACTTCTGTGAAGATGCCTCATGCTTCTCGCTTGAGGAGCTCTTTGGGACCCTGAGGACATTCCGTGGCCAATTCCTCAAAGCTATTAAAGTATGAAGATTTATCATAATGCTGTAGACTTACAACAGATGGTATGAAAATGTAAAGCTGTTCCGACATGTGAGAAAAGTCCACTTTCCAAAACCATCCAATGGCAGCAGGAAATTAGCTGTTATGCTGTCTCTGACAAACACACTCTGATTTGTTGAAAGATTTTTTGTAAACACAGGGGAAAAAAGATCAATTGTGTCTACACATTTATCACAATACTGGGCATGGGTCACTTGCTGACCACTGAGTGTTGTGTAACTGCCCTCCAGGGGCGCCTTTCTTCACTGCTCTCTCGGATTGTCTAACATGTTCCTTTCCATCACCAGGACAACCAGAGCAGAAAAGAACAGGCCATCAGGATTGAGAAGAGGAAGCAGCGGATGGCCGAGGAGGACGCCAAACGAGAGAGAGGAGCGGACGGCAAGATCTGTGGGTGTCACCTCGCGATTAACCAATGAATGATCAGTACACCTGCTTACATTTCATTTACACAGGAACTTGAGGATGGCATTTGTTGTGAAGCCAGGCTTTGACATTTTGTCACACTTTCCTGTGAAATTGTTCTTACTTTAAAACGTACTGTTCAGTGTATATCAAAATTATGAAATAGGATGTTTTTATAAGGATAACCATGCAATTGTCAAAGGACGCTAACTTTTTCACCACACCATTCTTTTGTCTTTTTTAGCTTAGTACGCTGACAGATATGACTCATCTTCTCTTCCTGTTCCTGATTCAGTACGCAAAAGCGTTCCAGTCCAAGAGGAAGGCTGCATCGTCGACCACCTGCTGGCTGATATCAGGAAGGGCTTTCAACTGAGGAAGACCAGGCCACGACCAGACAAGGACAAACTGCCACCTGGTGGTAGAAACAGGGATAGCATCCAGCCCGGTATGAACACATACATGTGCATATGATGTGCGTGTGATGTATAAAGTCTTTGACAATATCTTTTCTTACTGTAAACAATATATCTCAATAAATCAGAAAGGACAGAGTAGTTTACAGCCCAGAATCAAATAGTATTCAATATGTATTCAAATAGAATCAAACATTCAGCACAAATGCTGCACTCAACATTGTTATATTGTTACCTCTCTATCTAAACGTTTGTGTGTGTATTGTACATTTGTGTGTGTGTGTGTGTGTGTCTGTGTGTGTGTGTCTGTGTCTGTGTGTGTGTACGTGTCTGTGTGTCTGTGTGTGTGTGTCTGTGTGTTAACAGATCAGACCCCAAAACCTGAGGAAGCTTCCAGCACTGGCCCCTCTGATGTCCTTGCAAACCCCGAAGTGACCAGTGCGCCTTTGGCTCCAAGCAGCAGCTCTCGGAACTCCAGTGAACCAGCGCCTCCACAGGGCGACCCTCCACCCACCTCCACCCAGCCCACACCACAACCAACTACACCCACCTCCACCCAGCCCACATCACAACCGACTACACCTACATCAGGGCCACCCACCGCCCCCGCCACGGACTCTCTGGACCACTCCGGTCAGTCTGAGAGCGCGGCGCCCCTGACCGAGACGGACAAACCGTCCAACAGGACTAAAGCGGGGCTCGGGGAGAGTGCAGGGGTCCAGGACGCAGACCAGTCAGATGTGAACGGGAACGAGCTCTCTGCCGGAGCAGTGGGTCCAGCAACGGCAGGGAATGGGAGCGAGGAGAGCGTTCCTGACGGTCAGGCGGGAGAGGAGCGGAAGGTGTCGGAGGAGGTGCCTGCTACTACGGGAGTGAGCGACACAGGAAAGAAAAAACGCCACTCGCTCAATAAGAATACGTTGAAAAAAAGCCAAGGTAATGTCCCTCACTGTAGCTTAACATTTAACAAGAAATGCCTTTATAGGGAATCATATGGATATCCTAATACTACATGTGAGGCTAATGTCCATAAAGGCAAAAGTATTTGCAAATATTGAGTTATAACAGTAACAGTAGCACTTCTTTACAATGAATCAGTAAAGGCATCCAACGTAATTTCAGGTATATTTGGCGACTCTAGAGCTCCCCCTAGAGACACAAATTATTTCTATATTTATTTAAATATAAATATTTTATATTTATATTTTACCTTAAATACTTAAGGTAATACTTCTCATGGCTTGTGTCCTTGTACACGCTGCATGCACGCTGAAGATCTCCAAAGAGCTGGTTTTCCACTGCGGGTTGCTAAGCAGCTATACTCTATGGCTATGCTAGGTGAATGATTCCCTTATTACAAGTTTGTTAACCAACACATTGGCCATGAAGCTGTTATATTAAGGTAAAAGAAACTAGCATAGTGCCTCTTTAAAGTGAGCTGTACCATTAACAAAATCTGAAGAAACTGTTTTGAATCACTGAATCACAATCCACTGATAAGGCCAGTTGAAACTTTAGAACCACACTGAGAGACTATGACTATGTCATTATTTGACATAGATTAAATAATCTGAAACCTGTAAAAAGAAATGTCTTCATCTCTTTTGGGGGGTTTCTCCTCCACACAGATGGGAAAGCAGGAGACAAGCACAACAAATCCCACAAATTGTGTGTTGTGCAATGAGGTATGTTTATATTCCAGGTCGGTCGCCGTTCTACGATGGTGAGGGCCAATTAACTGTCACCCTTCGCACTAAAGCTTTCACGTCATTGGTGTCGCTGGGTATTCCCTTTTTAATCCTGTTCACGCTTCTCCTTGACTACCACTGTTCCAGGTGCCAGTGTCTCGGCGTCTGTCCCTGACTACCTGTGCGTTCACTGTGTCCACTTCACTGTATGTCTGGCTATGTGGGGCTTTTTGGGAAACAAAATGTTTTTTTGTCTGTCAAACACTGTTTCTGTCTTATGTGTGCACTGAAATTCACAATTGGATATGGACACCCGCCCTTAGGTATACACGCACAAACTTACACATTCAGTCTATACATATCTATCTATCGATCCTCTGATCTGTCCATCAATCTATCGATTCTCTGATCTGTCCATCAATCTATCGATCCTCTGATCTGTCCATCAATCTATCTCTCTTCTCTCTCTTCTCTCTCTTCTTTCTATCCTCTCTCCCCCCCCACGCTGACAGGAGGGCAAGGCAAGTCCACTGATGGACAAACTGAACGGCAGTAGGCCTGACCTTTCCCCACACACTGCAGCCACATGACCCCAAGTCCACTGATGGACAAACTGAACGGCAGTAGGCCTGACCTTTCCCCACACACTGCAGCCACATGACCCCAAGTCCACTGATGGACAAACTGTACGGCAGTAGGCCTGACCTTTCCCCACACACTGCAGCCACATGACCAGAGCCCCCCTCCCTCCCCCCTCCCTCCCATCCCTTTCTCACTCTCCCAGGGGTTTCCAGTTTTTCCATGATGATGCAACCCAGTTTGGAACAGTGCATTGTGCTCTGCCATGCCACATCTCTTTTCTAGCTTTTGTTTGTGCTCCCAGTTTATGGAGAATCACTGCAACACACACACACACACACACACACACTGAGTGTCTCTTGGGCTTTGTATTGATTTGGTGTGATTAGGTCTGTGTCACAGGTCCACTGGATGCCTAATCACTTAGGCATGTGATTGCACTGTGTCTCTCAGTTTCTTCATAATGTGCAACGTTTGTCATGTTGTGTAACACTTTAAAATGTTTTCATGCATCTATGCATTTTCAACTTTAATGCTTCATTCTTGATTCCCCTGTCCTTGTGCTTGTTGTTTAGTCACTTCCATTATTGTAAACTGACTGGTGAAAGATCTAACTTACATTAGTAAACTGACTGGTGAAAAGTCTAACTTAATGACTCTGAGAGAGATTGAATTCACTCACAATCTGTTTCCCCACAACTCAGTGGAATTGATACATGCATGGAGTGCAGACTAGTGGTTTTAAAATGCTCTTGGCAGCTTGTGATAAATAACATCAGGGTCATCCATGTCATGTCATATGCTTTTGATAGAAGTGTCTATGCCCTGTCTCTTAGGGCACTTATTAGAATCCGCAGCATGGTGGCCATACCTAGAACATGGTGCAGAAACCATGCAGTGAGAACAGGTGGTGATGCCACAACTTGACTATTTAACCTTTAAAGGTGTAGGTTTTTGAACATTCTAAGTTCCGCAACAATTGAAGGTTCTAAAATTCTATGTTGAATTCAATGAACCCAGATATTCTTTAGAACGTTAATTTCCCAACATTCCCGTCACAACGGTGTGATGGTACTCCTTTCATGACGCAAAATCAGTTCAGTAATTTGTAAGTGTTTTATTTAGAGAAATATAGAGGTTGACTTAAAATGACAGCTTGTTGTCTATGATTTTAAACAAATTCATGTATTGAAAACTACCTTGTCTGTGCGCCGACCCAGTGGTGTGGTGTTCATTAAAATCAGTATTGGTATCAATATTAAATATGAAATATTGATACTGATTTTAATGAACACCTCACCACTGGTGTGTACAAAATACAAATTTACCAATGTTGTATCTGACATAGAAATTAGAACCTTTAGTGTGCCATCTAAAGTCTGCTAAATTCCAGCAAGTCCACTTTCTTGTGGCTAGCTGCATATGTCTATTTTCTATCTCTAAAATATCATCTTGGCTTTTCTAATGTATTTCATTTTTCTCGTTTGGTGAACTGTACTGTCCGTCTTTTCCAAAAATTGCTATTTTAATGATTTGACTGTTTCTATAGTAGTATTTGTTTTAATGTGATTGACTTTCTTGCTTTTCTCTTGCTTTCATTTGTATCTCACATTTGCTGTTTTCGTTCTTTACACAGGTGGCGCTATGAAGAGAAACAAAAACAAGTCCAAAGTACACACATCCAAACCAAATAAATAGATGGACATTTGATTATGGAATTTTGTTATCCATGCATGACCAAGTTTCCTGACTTTTGGGAAATAAATGAATGAAGATTATCCCCATCAGTGACTCTAGCATGAAAACACTGACTTGTGCCTGTTTATTTGAAAATAAAGTATACATGTCATGTAGAAAGTGATTGGAATTCAAACACATTTCAAAGAAATGTGATAAGCAATCTTTACTGACAAAAAATGTTTCTTCACTCTTCAGACCAACAAAGCTTTGGTCGCTGAAGTATAATTTCAAAATACTATATTTTCGTACTAATACATATGACAATGTTTACATTGCCAACTGTTACATTTACTCTTATTGTATTTGACTGAATGGGGGGAAAATGGCAATAAAATGGCTGCTTCATTTGTTTTCCAAACTGTATTGTTTACTTTCTATTGGGAAGTGTATGTGTGTTTGTGTGTGCACGTGTGTTTGTGTGTGTGTGTGTGTGTGTGTGTGTGTGTGTGTGTGTGTGTGTGTCTTGGGAGGGTACTATTCACTGTGGTATAGACAGAGACAGACTGGCTCGGACAATTGTACAACCGTGCTGCGTGCGCACGGCGACTTGGTCATGTGAAGGTCACTTTGTGGTTGCTTCCTCTGACATCACAGAGGTCTGAACCATACTAGGGTGGTCCGTAACTTGGACTCTGGCCACAGTCAGTCTGACCTGCTTCTGTCCAGAGGGGCTCGCCGCTAGACTGGTGTAAACATGTCGGCTAAAGATCAGAAAAGCCCTAACCCAGGGAGGAAGCGCCCCCGGAATGATGTGGGGAACAAAGTGACTGTTGTTCTCGGGGGACAGTGGGGCGATGAAGGCAAGGGGAAAGTTGTCGACCTGCTTGCGACTGAGTCAGACATTGTGTGCAGATGTCAGGTAACTTGAAGTTACTCAGAAAACGTTATGGCTCAATATGTAGACTGCAAACTACTATGATGCCTACTAACCTACTTCAATTGAGTGAAGAGACTAGCCTATACTACGTTTTCTAAAATGTTTTCTGTTAAGTCGTATGTTTGCAAGTAAAGATAGGGGCTGTGAATGGGTTCTTTAACCTCCTAACGTCCATAACTTCGTCATGGAATTTTTTGAGTGAAGGAACCCAAGAATAATCAGGGATGGGCTACTCACGGTTTCAGGCAGTTAATGTGCAGTTTATCTGTCGCCGTGGTGAAAGCTATTCACTTGAATGATATAATAATGCTAACGACAAAATTAAAATTTCTACTGCTATATTTTCTATAAATATTGGCAAATGACCTTCGCATATACAGGCTGTTGCTATAGCATACTGTGTGTGTTGACTGTTCATTCAAGTACTGTAATGGTATCTGCTTGCTGGCATTTGACCTATCCTCTGACCCTATGATAATGATATCGCAGTCTTAATTCGGTTGTTGATGGTTGAGTTCAACAACCAATCAAATTACATCTCTACCTCGCGTGCTCCTGAGGGTGCCGTGGTCAGGCAAAACGCCTCAAATAGAGTCATGTATGTGGTTTGTATTGCCACAGGGTAGGACCTAGGGGTTGCATATGGTTGTTAGTGTTAGAAGAAAATCCAATCTTTTAGGATGCAGTGATGGTAAAATTCCAATAAGTTTGCAGGAAGGATATTACAGCCATTTCATGTGTGTGTAATACTTCTAAGGGCTACTCAAGAGTTTGAAACAAAATTTGAATAAGGATAATGACATCAGGCTACTCAAATTTAAACTATATTATAGTAGTAGAATATGAAGCAACCAAGTGCAGTAGGCCTATGTCCTGAGTGGAGTCCCTAAGTCTAGATAACAAAATGATGACAAAAATAAAGAAAGCCTTCAGAGGGTGCTGTGTGACCAGAAAACTGATGAATGTTGATGTGATGTGTATTGATTTCATGCATTGTGGAATACAAATCGTCCATCTTCAGACTAACGTCCCAAAAATGAAGATAATTTGTATAGCCTATTCTATTGCTGCAAATCTTCATGTTCTTGTTGCTTTTTACATCTGCCAGACTTTTGAGGTCATTTAACACATTTAATACACCAATACCACTTTAAACGGTATGGAGGGAGGAAGACTGCAACTTTCATTCTTGGTCATTATACAACTAGCCTGGCTGCTAACACTGGGTGCCTACAGTGCAGGGGTTGGTAGGGGGATTCCAGACTCGCTCCGTCTGTCAGCTGTGGGTGGTGTGTGTGGGGTGGGGGGCATTGACGATACATGAGAAGGGCAAGCTGAGATCCCCCTCGCTGTCTGGCTTCACGTTGTCTGCCCTGTTAAAATAACTCTTTCTCTAGGGTAACTTGATGTGGGCCTTCACAGTCTAGCCATAGTCTGGCATCAGAGGAGAAAGAGGAAGGTATAAGGTGGGTGGTGAGGAGGGACAGATAGTCTTAAACAGAAGCAGTTGGGTTTTGGTGACAAACAAAATAATAATTCTGCTGCATCTGCTGTAGGAACTCAGACTCTCTTGGCCTTGACGTTATAATTCAATACTTTGATGACATCCAGGCACCTACTGGCAGCCCATTTCACCTTTTGATTTATGTCCATGTGTTACTGAGACAGCGACACCTAAAAGCTAATTTTCAAAGCAAATTTGAACATACAGTAAGCAGACTCTGGTGGTGTGTTTGTTTACAGACGTTAGCAAACTTTGATTCAATTAGATATTGCTTACAGGAACCAGTGACACTGGTTACTTTGCTTTACTATTTTGGTCACTAACAGCAAATAGAAAAGCCCAGAGCTACAAACCATGTGATCTGATGTGGCACCTGTCAATAAATGCCTTCTGAAATGTTGCGATGTGCATGCAGACATGTTTTCACTTCGCCTTTGATTGTAGCCTAATACCATGGGCAGTTTTCTGTGCTTATTGTCTACTGTAATTTCCCAACTATTAGCTGCGGCTTATACACTGATTTTGCAAAATTTCTTCAGCTAAGAGGTTAATACATGGGGGCAGTTAATATGGTGTTTTGTTTCTTTTAACTTGCATAAAACACTGTCCTGCGGCTTATACACAATGCGGCTAATACACAGGAAATGACTGTACACACCTTTGATGTGCCAGCTTGTGGAAATGGAATGTAGGCTACTGAAGACTTGTTCATATCCTTTTCAGATAAATGTCCCGTTCATTAATAACATCCATTTTTGGATTTCTGAGTTGGACTCCTTACAGTAGAAGTCTAACTATTTGCAACCTCCAGGATGGCCTTAGTTAGGTGTCAAATGGCATGATACTCCCGGCCAGCCGATTCATTACAGCTTTGGTAGTCCTGTGGTCAGTGAGGGCTGTTAATCATCCAGGTTCCCTAAATCATGCATGCTCTGACATGTCCAGTTCACTGGCCAATACCAGTGGCTCGGTCATGAAATAGATGCCACAGCTATTATCACTCTTGCTAGTGCTATTCCACAGTGGTGAGTGGCATTAGGAATTAATGAGGCACAAATGTAGTGGAGGGACTCTTCGGGGCAATATTTGAAGACTCTGTCATGGAATGTTTACAGTACATGTCGTAAGTGTGTCAGTTGGTACATTTCCAATTGTGTCTTGGTCCAGCAAGCAGCAAGTCAGTTGTGTTCTTGATAGCATTTAAATGTACACTATTTTGTTTTTTTAAAAACATGACAGTGCATCTCAGAATCACATTGACTTGTTTAATTTTCACATCAAAATCTACATATTTTACCTTAAATAAATTTCTATGTATATGCAGTGATTAACACGTTGCTCCAAAAACATTGCTCTCGATTTCTTTTAAATGGCCTATCAGTCTCCTGTCATGTTGTATTGCAGGGAGGCAACAATGCGGGTCACACTGTGGTGGTGGATGGGAAGGAGTATGACTTCCACCTCCTGCCCAGCGGCATCATCAACTCCAAAGCCACCTCTTTTATCGGTAGGTATACGGAATCAGATGAGCGTCTCATACAGCTAACGGCTAACATAATAGGCTTGCCAGAAAAAAGAGCAAGCATGTGATGTGGTGTGTCAGCAGAGTTCTATTCTTTGATGTCGAAACTCTCTTTGTTCCTTTAAGGAAATGGAGTTGTCATCCATCTACCTGGATTATTTGAGGAAGGAGATAAAAACGAGAAGAAAGGTAAAAAAAAAAGCCTATTCTAGACTGTACCTAATGGGGGCAAAGCAGCCTATTCTAGACTGTACCTAATGGGGGCAAAGCAGGGGAAATATAACAGTGGATACATTTGACTGGAGCTGGATCAAACATATTTAAGAGATAAGAAAAACTTGTACTGCAAGTAATGATTAGCTTCACTGTTTGAATATGAAATGATGTAATTTTATTTCTTCTTTTTGATGTGCATGGACATATTGTACACTGTTACGAAAGCATCTCTCTGTCATATAATATCCTGCGCAGGTCTCAAAGACTGGGAGAAGAGACTGGTCATCTCAGACAGGGCCCACATAGGTAAGGGACTTCCCTGGCAAGACAAATGATTTGCTCACATGTACAAATGTACAAATGCTGTGCTGAGATGCTCTTCTCTTGTGGACAGTGTTTGACTTTCACCAGGCAGTGGACGGACTGCAGGAGGTGCAGAGGAAAGCCCAGGAAGGGAAGAAGTAAGAAGCCTGGACACAAGTTCAATTAATGTCTACTTGCAGTTTTGTATATAACATTCATTTGACAGTAATCATGGGCATACCAACATCCTGTACAGAGACTATTTAAGCCTAAAGAGTTTTGTTTGTTTAATACAAATGGCACTGTCTACTAGCCTGGGTGAATGTGTAGTTCCCAGACCCCATCTCAATGAGATGAGGTTTGGCGTTAGCCAGGCTAACTGTCTACTGTATTTCAAATGAAATTCAAAAAAAAATTGTGTCAGATTCTCATAGATGTCTATATGTCCTATTTTTTTCTCTCGCAGCATTGGAACCACAAAAAAAGGAATTGGACCGACCTACTCTAGTAAAGCCTCTCGCACTGGCCTGAGAATCTGTGATCTGCTCGCCGACTTTAAAGAGTTTTCAGCCAGGTAGGACACAGTGTATGTTTATTAACGGACCAAGTTATACACAGTACTTGTGCTTGTTTCTTTATTATCACTTAATAAAATATCTGTCAATATTTAACCTCATAACAACACATTTATTGTTGTGATTTAGATTCAAGTTGCTTGCGCAACAGTACCAATCCATGTTCCCTACTCTGGAGGTAGACATCGATGGCCAGCTAAAAAAACTTCAGGTAAGCGGAGGGTCTTTTAAGTGTGTGTCGCCTACTGGTTAGGGGTTCGAGCTTGTAACCGAAGGGTTACCAGTTTGATCCCCGACCAGTAGGAAAAATGTGGGCGGGGGAAGTGGTTCAGCACTGCTCTCTCATGCCCACATCCACGGCTGAAGTGCTCTTGAGTAAGGCACCTAACCCCTCACTGCTCCCTGAGCGCTGCTGTAGCAAGGCAGCTCACTGTGTGTGCTTCACCTCACTGTGTTCACTGTGTGCTCCGTGTGTCTCACTAATTCACAGATGGAATAAATGCAGAGACCAATTTCCTTGTATACACAAGTATACTTGGCCTAGAAACCTGATTTACATTTACATTTACATTTACATTTACATTTACGGTTTGCGAAGAGTCACCTGAGGCCTTGGAAGAGTGAGCACTCTAAGGGCGTACTCACAGTGGGCACGGTTCTCTTGTACGGTTCTCTCCCGTTCTTGATCCGCACTCACACTACATACTATCAAACTATACCCAGGCACGGTTGAGCTGTTGTGCTCTAGAATCTTTGCACAGGAGCGATCAGAAACCCAAGCGTACCGTGCCCGAGCCCATTTCCTCAAGAGTACCGTGCCCGAGCCCACTTCCTCAAGAGTACCGTGCCCGAGTCCACTTCCTCAAGCGTACAGTGCCCAGGTACGGTACGGAGCGATCACACTGGTCAAACAAACCGGACTTTGGGAGTCAAATGTACTTCAGCACGATACGCATGCCATTGTGTGAGTACGCCCTAAATCATGTCCTCAGACCAGTCTCTGTCTTATTTATAGCATCTTATAAATAGCATTATTTCATTTTAAATGAAGGGATGATTTTATCTCATATATACTGGGCTTGACATTCTTATGGCCTAGTAAATTAGATGAAGATGGCATGCACATACCTAGTAAATTAACAGCTCATTTGCACATAGAGGAAAATATGACGCTATATTCAGTGAGGGTGTTTAAGTTATCGATTTCTATCTACAGCTACAACAGTGCAGAGTGCCACTGCCACTACTGGCATACTTGTTATTTTCAACAAGGTAAACAAAAACAATGCTTGAACATTCTATTTGGGCCCCAATCTACTTCCTCTGCATTAAGATAACATATGGAATGTTAAAAAGGAAGTCTTGTGGGGCCAACTATGATGCTGATAATGGAACTCTCTTGAAAGGGTCCATTGTGTGTGTGCTTTTGGATACTTATCTATAAATAACTATTTAGCTTTACTTGGGAAAGAAACCGTTTACCATACTTATTGCAATAACTTATTGCGTGTGGTTCACATATTGCTTGTTGATGTTTGCTATACATCAGACCAGATGTTTGCTATACACAACCAGATGCCTCTCTCTTGCTGTCAACTGTTGATTGTTAGTTGTGAATTCCTTGCCCTCACCCCAGTGGGACTTGCAGTCAGACTCCAGTCCACTTTGTTCTGGGAAGGTCATAGAATTTCTCTCCCCCTCTGCAAAACCCTGCAGGAGTATGCCGAGCGGATTCGGCCCATGGTGCGGGATGGTGTCTATTTCATGTACGAGGCCCTACATGGAGTCCCAAAGAAGATTCTTGTGGAGGGGGCCAATGCTGCCCTGCTTGACATTGACTTTGGTAAGGCAATAGCCTACTTCTGTCTTTCTTGGTGGTGCCTCCACAAAGTCTCTTTGAAGGGACATTACTGTTTCTACTTTGAGCATGGGCCAGGTGTGTGTATGGGTGTGTGTGTGTGTGTGTGTGTGTGTGTGTGTGTGTGTGTGTGTGTGTGCGTGTGTGTGTGTATGTATACATGCAATACATGTGAGCGTGCGTGTGTGTGTGTGTGTGTGTGTATGTATACATGCAATACATGTGAGGAGTGTGGTATGCATGGCCAATAAATATCTTCTGTCCCCTGTGTTTGTGAACGACTTCTCAAATGTTCAAATTCTTGGTTAGAGAGACAAATCTTTGTTTACACCTCTACCCCAACCCTACCCAGTATATACATGAGTCAAAACTACACCAGTCAATATTCAACACTGAAGATGTTGCCATATAGGAGTTTTCCACTTCTCATTCTTAATGTACGTGTAGGTACTTATCCCTTTGTGACATCATCAAACTGCACCGTCGGCGGAGTGTGCACTGGGCTTGGCATTCCTCCACAGAATGTTGGGGATGTTTACGGTGTGGTCAAGGCCTACACCACACGTGTGGGCATCGGTGCATTTCCCACAGAACAGCTTAATGTGAGTGTGATGTGTTAGAATTATGCCTTAATTTTATTTTGATTTTATGAATCCCTACAGAGCCTACATGTAAACATACATTCTTCAGAGTGTTCTTGACATAAAACTGGTCTAGTGTAATATTTTCTGTTTTGCAATATATTTCTAATTTTTTTTTTTTTTGTAATGCTACATTGTGTTGCTTGTTGTTGCTTGCTTGTTTCGCTGGAACTGTACTTGAGTAGCTTCACATAACATAGTGTGTTTTACAACATTTCAATGGCCGCACTTAGCCTTAGCGCACTCCAGTGTTAGCAAGACTGTCAGGACACTCCAGATCCAAAATAGTGTGACACTGTCAAACACTTGAGATGAGTGACTATGTCATGTGACCATATTTAGGGGGAGAGTTTTTATATAGGATGGCCTTTCAGTTGTAGATAGTAAGATGTTTGTCCCCGACACTGCTGGCATCATTAGGCCCTTCCCAGCTGTCACTCAAAACACGGGCTATCCCATGATACGTCAGGTGACGGAGCACCCGAATGCTTCTTTTACCACAGCTCAGATTTAGAGGCCAGCACACAACAAGCCAGTGTTGACAGGCCAGTGTGTGAGTCTCTTTTAAAAGTCTCAAGCCCAGCTGTGTGTGATCACCTTACATCTCAGCACCTTGTAAATAGCTGCTGATCTGGGAACAATAAATGCTTGAATGTTATTCTCCATATTTACTGTAAATCACTTTGGATCATGAATAAATGTACAGTTATGTGCACGATTGGTCATGTTTCGATTTGAAATTGAATGTGCAGTGTTCCCAATGCATTGATATTATGGGATTAACAGCTATTGTAAGGATTTTGAGCTTTATTCAATTTTTTTTTTACAACACACTGCTATTAACTGCTATTCTGCATATAACTGTAATTCTACCAGTGGTGGCTAGCGTTGGCGCTAACATGCTAACATACCATTTCCCTCTGTCTGCTTTTCTGCTATGACGCAGGACATGGGGGAGCTGCTTCAGACCAGGGGTCACGAGGTGGGGGTGACCACCGGTAGGAAGCGGCGCTGCGGTTGGCTGGACCTGGTTATCCTGCGCTACGCCCACATGATCAACGGTTTCACAGCGTCAGTGCAGGATGCAAACTTCTTTTCCTACTACCCCCCCACCCCACCCCCCCAATCGACAGACTATTTGAGAGTAAAAGTTTAGCTAATTTTAAGTGTTACGTGGACATTGGGATGTCCATGTGTGATTTGTTTTTGTTGCCCTTTTTTTCAGACTGGCTTTAACTAAACTTGATATCCTTGATGTGATGGATGAGATCAAAGTTGGAGTGGCCTACAAAATCAACGGCAAACGAATCCCATACTTTCCAGGTACTATCTTACAGAATGATTCAGATGTTTTTGAGTCAGAGTAAATAGCACATTCCCACATCTTCCTTAAGTCTATCACATACTGACTTGACACAAGTTGAGTCTATGCCTGAGAGAATAATCCCATTGCATGCAGTGTAGTACCTTCAAGACAGCTGCTTATTTTTCTTTCCATTTTTTTGCAAGCGAAAATAGCTGTTTATTTGGGCATTTACATAAGCAAAAGTGATTTCTCCTTGTAGTTAATCTTGAGAAATCACTGACTAAATTGTTGGCAAGGTTTTCTTCTCTGATAGTCTGATGTCATGAAATCTTCTCTTTTTCCTCATCAGCCAACATGGAGATTCTTCAGAAGGTGGAGGTGGAGTACGAGAAGCTGGCGGGGTGGAAGAGCGACACCTCGCCATGCAGGAAGTGGGATGACCTGCCGCCCAAGGCCCAGAATTACATCCGCTTCGTGGAAAACCAGGTCGGAGTTCCAAGTAAGTAGAGTTCCTAGAAGAAAAAGCCCCGTCTGTGAGTGTGATCCCAGGAAGCTAGCGCAGAGTAGAGTGTGCATTAAAGAACAAGTAAGATGCCATTCCAATAGGGACCAGTGTAGGGGGAAGATGATTTATGTAAAAAAAGGGTCTACTGTATATCCTGTTGATGTACTTTTCATTCACTGTTACACTTGCAAAAAAGGCATTCTATCAAAGCAAGATTGAGAGCGCCACTGACAGTAGAAAACTTTTTTCTACTTTCAAATCTCTTCTCAATCCTCCACCACCACCATCAACTACTTCACTGTCAGCAAATGACTTTGCAACATTTTTCACTGAAAAAGTTGCTAAAATAAGTGCTCAGTTTGATGCTCCTATAAGGAGGGCTTTGCCTTGTGTTAGTATGACCGCATCATTTGACTCTTTCTCTCCTCTTGATGAGGAAGCAGTCTCTCAATTGCTTCAGCGATGTCGTCCAACAACATGCCCATTAGATCCTGTCCCGTCCACTCTTCTACAGTCTATCTCACCCGCTGTTCTACCAGCAGTCACACATGTATTTAATGCTTCACTCAGTTCTGGAATAGTTCCTTATTCTTTTAAACAGGCTAGGGTTACACCTCTGCTAAAGAAAAGTACACTTAATCCAACTGAGGTGAAGAACTACAGACCAGTCTCCCTTCTTCCTTTCTTGTCAAAGGTTTTGGAGAAAGTGGTCTTCAAGCAAGTTTGTGACTTTCTTCATCAGAATAATCTACTAGACCCTATGCAGTCTGGTTTCAAGAGTGGTCATTCTACTGAAACTGCTCTTCTGTCTGTGACTGAAGCATTGAGAGTAGCTAAGTCCTCTGCTCAGTCATCAGTATTAATTCTACTAGATTTATCTGCAGCCTTCTCCTATCTATACTATCTGAACTGGGAATTTCTGGAAAAACTCTTGACTGGTTTGAATCTTACCTTAAAGGGCGTTCTTTCAACGTGTCTTGGCAGGGACAGATATCTAAGTCTCATGACCTCACCACAGGTGTGCCTCAGGGATCAGTATTAGGACCCTTGCTTTTCTCTATTTACACCACTTCCTTAGGTGATACCATTCGCTCCCATGGATTTGACTATCACTGTTATGCAGACGACACTCAACTTTACCTGTCTTTCCCACCTGATGACTCTAGTGTTTCCCACCGGATTTCTGCATGCCTTAAGGATATTTCAGCCTGGATGAAAGATCGGCACCTTCAGCTTAATCTCTCAAAAACAGAGTTTTTGGTGTTTCCAGCTAAAACAGCTATTCCCCAACAGATTAACATCCAGCTTGACTCAACTTCACTGACCCCAACTAGATCGGCACGAAACTTGGGCGTTGTAATTGATGACTGACTTAACTTCTCTGAGCATATAGCTTCTATTGCAAAATCATGTCGGTTTATGCTTTACAACATTAGGAAGATTCCACACAACTTCTTGTTCAGACCATGGTCATCTCTAAGCTGGACTATTGTAATTCACTATTAGCTGGCTTACCCGCTTGTGTAACAAGATCATTACAGCTGATTCAAAATGCTGGAGCACGCCTGGTCTTCAATCAGCCAAAGAGGACACATGTAACTCCTCTCCTAGTTACTCTCCATTGGCTCCCTATAGTAGCCAGAATTAAATTTAAATCTCTCACTTTGGCCTATAGGACACTAACTAGATCTGCTCCTAGTTATTTTAATTCAATAATCAAGCCTTACATCCCCAACCGCCCACTGCGGTCTTCTGGTGAGCGTATGTTGTGTCGACCAGTCATGAAAACTGGGTCTAATTCCAGACTCTTTTCTTCAGTGGTTCCATGTTGGTGGAATGAACTGCCCAGTGCTCTCCGTTCCTGTGGTAGTTTTGGGTCGTTTAAGAGGGGTCTAAAGACATTCCTATTCAACATATACTTAGTTGTTTAAGCGCTTATGTGTTATGGTTTATATAATGTTGTTTTATTTTAATTGGGCTGTTAATTAATTTGACATTATTGTTTATTATTGATATTCTCCTTAATGTAGTCTTAGCATGTCATTGTTTTTATATTATTGATTGAATTGACATTATTGTTTTATTATTGCCTTTCCCCTTTTTTACATTGCTTTTTATTAGGCTATTGCTTGAATTGATATTATTGTGTACTACAACTATTCTCCTTACTATATTTGACCTACATTTTAATCTGTTCCCTGTTCAATTTTAAATATTATTATGTTGTTTTGTATTTATGTGTCGCTTTGGACAAAGGCGTCTGCTAAATCCATAACCATAACCATAACCATACTATTTATTATCATATTCAAAGTTATTTTTGTGTCCGCTGGGAAAATATGTCGGTTTATTTTGACAACCATTATTTTGGTGGGGCTCTGTTGGGACCTCTCTACCCTTCCATGTGGAAAGAGGAGTTGGGATGGGGGTGGGTTGTAATGTTGCTTGGGAACGTAGGTTAAAGCAGTTTAAATAAGGTGAATGTATGTAGCCAATTGCAGCCTATTGTAATGTGTGTGTATGCGAGGGATTGGCTGAGCTGTCAGCTGGTTAAGGTCAGCTGATTGAAACTTGACCGTGACTTCTTGGCCTGGCTGAAGTAATGCTCTGCTTAATTCAGAGGTGCTAACCTTGCTTTATTCTTTCCCTCTTTTTCCAGTCAAATGGGTTGGAGTCGGAAAGTCCAGAGAATGCATGATTCAGCTGTTCTAGGGATTCCAAGAACACCCAGTGGTTCATGCACCCCCCCCTCTCTCTTTCTTTCTCTCTCTCTCTCTCTCTCCCTCCCTCCCTCCCTCTCTCTCTCGCTCTCCCTCTCTCTCCTAGTCCATCCATCCATCCATGGTGCTGCTCAGGATATATTTGATATAGACTCCCTTTGTTGTTCCTGTAAAGTGTGAGTTTCTGTTTTGTTTTTGGTGAAACAGAACATAAACAAAACAAAAGTAAAAAGATGACCATGGTGACCTTCGACCTGTGATTCGTTCACAATACATGCAATACATCTATTGATGCTCTCATTGTTAGACCAAAACTACTAAAAGCGCAACATGTTGGGCAAACGCTGTTTACTGATACTTGCCAACTCCTTGCCTGATGCCTTGCCCCATTCAGATAAAATCAAGTTAATTGCATGTGTTATCTTTGAGTTACTGCCAATATGCCGTACAGATTCAAGGATACATATTGTACATTGCACATGACTTACTGTGTCTAAATGCCATAACCCTGGGGGTAAACAATGTGTGGCCATCTTTTTCTATGCTACTGCAAAGTTTATGTCTGATAAGTGCTATTTGGCCATGTGTGCATATTGTTTCCAAAAATAATGCCATAGTCTCATAAACCTATATTTGTCAAGAATTTAATTGGCCTAATGTGTAGCGACATTTTGTCAGTATTGTAATTTGCACGACTAAGTTTATTAATTTTCCCTGTCTTGCATAACACTTGTTTTAAGACTTGAAAACCCCTGGCCAGTATTTATGTTCATTAATTTACATGCATATGAACCTACAATTCTTTTTTTGCACCTTGATAATCTTGTAATAACTTTATGCTGTTTTTGAGTATCTGTCTGTAAAATCATTTGACTTGATTTAATAACAGTTTGACTTATTTTAAGTCGTTTCATCATGAAAAAAAGCACATTTGGCTGCCAGTGTGTTAAACAAATTTGTCTTAAAAACAAGCAAATTTGGCTGCCAGTGCATTGAGCAAATTTGTCTTGATAAGACTCCTTAAAATAAGTCAAAGTCTTATTAAATGAAGTCAAAATGACTAATAAGATTAATGAAACTTGGTTAGATTTTCTTTTTTGCATAGCATATGACAGCCTGGCAGTGGTGCATTATGTGGATGTGTCACAGAGCCTTACTGTACACCATGAAACCTGTCTAGTGGGGTATTTCCACCAGTGGGGAAGTGTACATTTATTTCACCCTGTAATCTTCCTCGCCAGAGTTTCCACTTTTTGCTGTGCAAATAAACCTGATGCACACCAGAATACCCGAATGGTTTGGATTCTCTGTGACTGATTGAAGACATACAGCTCATTATAAGATATGTTAAGTTTAGTAATGTGGAGGAGGGAATAAACAAGGGAACAAGTAAATGTAAAATATGCTCCCATATTTTATAATATTTTGTATAATTTATGAAAAGAAACTGGAGGCCATTTCTCTACTCGCCTTCATATCAATGCTAGGAATTCTTTTCTCCATAAGGTGGCGCAATTAGGTCTTTAGGGACCAGTCAGAAAGTGCAAGGTAAGTTCTCATATGGAGAGTTGCCACACAGTTTCTCCAAAACTAAGTGCAAAATCTCAGAAATTAAATTACTACATTTTATGACACATATACATTTTGAGTCAGCATCTTGTTCACCTAGTCACTCGAAACTGAAGTGAGCTCAATTTTACCAGACACACCCTTCAAAAGTAAATATAAAATTAAGCATTTAATTTCATAAGTATACTTTCTAAAGAATAAAAGGGTTGCTATGTCTGTAATTGGATGATTTGGCCAAAGTCATAGGTTGAACTAGCCTTGAGGATTAGCCCTAATATGTATGAGACACAGGCTCACAAACACAATTATATATTTACTTTTAATATTAAACCTGCTGAGACACAACAATACTACCAAGAATACTACCAGTTATCTGTGGAAGACGAAGGTCAAGAAACAAGGTCAGACAAACATTACCCTCCCCTGCAGCAAATTAAGATAGTATCGACTGACCAAGAGTTCAGTGGTACACAACTGACATTGAATGAAATCCACATCCTGGGCAAACAGTTTTAGACCTCTTTTTGTTGTTTTATAGTGTACCCCCCTATGCCCACATCCAAAAATTACAGACAAATTCCAACAAAATAAGGGAGACCATCAATACACTGAGTGAGCATCAGATTTCTCCTGGGCTATGGAAAGGTGCCATTTTGGGCCTATTTTTGCTACAAGCTGATTTTATCCATTAATTACATGCTGCCTATATGCATAAAAGATACATGGTAAGTTTAGATTTAGGATACGAAGTTGACTTGATTTTCTTTATGCTTATTGGGTGTTTGTGTTCATTTTGTGTATCTATTATCTTAAAACATAATTTTATTCAAAATGTGCCTTGCAAAGGTAGGCCTCCAGGAACTGGTAAATCAGGGACTGATTAAAGGGAATTCATACTGGAATTGATTTTAAATGACATACTGGAAGTTGTGAGTAAGTCTCATGCAGAAAACTGAAAAAGAATAAACCTTTCAGCCCGATCCTATGAGCAACGGACCCTTTCTCTCCTCCAAGGTGACTGTTTGCTCGCATCCTGTTGGTGGCTCAGGGGTACTGTGAGAGTAAGGTCACCTACCTGACACTGCTTTCTTGGAGATCACATGATTTAGAGTAAAGACACAGATGGTAGTCGAGAGCGAGGGCGTGTGGAAGAGGAGGTCTAGTATGCAGTGAGCTTTCAGTGCAAAATGAATCGGCGGAGTAGGCTCACCACGACGCACTCGCGATTTCAGTGTGCAGTCAGAGCAGAGCGTGGGTGTTTGACTCCACACTGCCCACTTCCCAGAGTGCTCCAGTCATTCTGAGAAGACATGAGTGGCGTGGCGCCTACCAGAAGAGGCAGAACTACAAATGGTATGAACGACTCAAAACATTAACCAGATATGAAACAAGATCATCAACGTGTTTCTCAACAACTTACACATCCTTAATGTCCAGTTTAAACTTTTACTGTACTACTTACTGATATTATCATCAGCATCTTCTCAACAAACCAAATCACAGTTTTATTTCTGGATGCTGATTAGGTAGTAAGACATGTTATGGTATGGTATGATCTGAAAGCATGGCATAATAAGATTTTGAAAGATGCTTTCTAGGTCAAACAAAAAAAAAAACAAGCTAAAATAAATACAGTAAAATGGTATGAATTGACAAAATGACATCCATTTGGAGACATGCTTGTGTGACCTCATGAAACTCTCAACGTCGCCAAATAGCTGCTGCAGACACTAAAGGACATCAATAAGACCACAAAATGTCAGACATTGTGTAATATCAGGAATGGAGGCCATGAGAAAACATGGTTATCTGAAACCTGGCATGTCAATCACAACCACTGCATAACCACAGGGTGACCTGTCTCTGTGAGTAGCTATGCATGTATTCAAGATGCATTTCCATTCTGCTGACCACCATGACCTTTGAAATAAGCTTGAACCTGCCCACAGAAACAAGCTGTTGTTGAGGGGTTTGAAAACGCTACTAATAAAGTGGGAATTCCTTCTCTCCTACGACACCAGGAAACTTGATTGGGGGTGTATGTGTATGTGTGGGGGGGGTGACATCTGTCAACAGACCCATCTCCGTAACACTCATACCGAACTGCCAAATAACATAACTACCCTTTAGAAACATTGAGTCACCAACCATACGATTATGACAAAATATTTTGGACTGGGTTTGGTGCGTGTCTTACTCAGATTGATTAGGCATTTCGATAGATTCACTTTGTAAGTGTGGGTGTCGTGCACAATCTTTTATTGCATCATGTGTTATCTTGGTCACATTCATGTCTGTGTATTTAGTCCTTGTTGTTCACTTAGTCAACACCACCTTACTGCATACAGCACACTTTTGAGTTTGACTTTATGCCATGGGTAGATGTCTTCATCAAAGTCGCACAGTCGAGTAGAAGACTGTTAAGGTCACTACTGGCTTGGTTTTGCCATGCAAGCTCACTTGTTGTGGAAATCCGCCAGACAAACACTGCGCTGTAGAAAGCAACCTCTGCAGTCTGCACAGAAAGGTTATCTGTCGATCCGAATCAGTACGAGATACCTGTCAAGCAGTGGCAGCCACCAGAGTGTAATCTTTGAATGCAGAAACAGGAAAATGGTGTTCAGCACCACATGGCACTCAGAACTCTACAAGTGCTTGCACAATCACACACACACACACACACACACACACACACACACACCTCAAACCACAGACAACTTTCACAATCTTATATTTCCGACTACTCACAGTTTCCTCTGAGGCAGGATGCTGGAAGAGATCTGAAACTCAGAGACTGAACTCCTCATTTGAATTACTGAAAAGAGGAACAGAGATGACGCTGCACTCTCAGGAGAAGGGGGACGGAGGGTGGAAGGTTGGGGTGAATTGTACAGCAATGAGTGGGAGGGACATTTTCATACAGACAAAGAGCTATTGATGGGCACCCTCTTATTTTCTCCTTTACTTTCAACTGACTAAACACACACACACACACACACACGCACACACACACGTTTATGGAGCACTCTTGGTACAGTTGTGTTCGAATAAATAGCAGTGTATTCACTGTGAATACAAGTGAATAAAGTGTAAAATCACACATCAAACATTCCACATTGAATTCCAAATCAAATTATTAACAAATTATTTTTCAAGTCTGCATTTTTACAGAAACGAAAGAAAAGGAATATTAGTCTGTTAAAAGAAAATAGCACTATTGACATTTTTCTCTTCAACCTCAAACAGTTGACATAAACTGAATATTTTTTTCAAGATTTAGCTTCACTTTAAATCACTGAACTAATATTTAGCCGAAGAACCATTGTTCTGCGTTGCATAGAATCAACCAACTTCTGGCACCTATGAACGCGTATTTCAGAAAGAATTAATTGTTCCACAGTTCCTGTTTTGCTTCAGAAACGGCATTGTTAATGTCACCCCACAAGTTTTCAATGGGGGTTGAGGTCAGGCGTTTGAGCTGGCCACTCCATTACTTCAATCGTTTATGTCTGGAGCCAAGATTTCACTCACTTGTGTGTTTGGGGTCGCTGTCTTGTTGAAACCCCCATTTCAGGGGCATTGAGTAATGCACAAATTTACACATATACTGTACAAGGATTTTGATGTATTGAAACTGATCCATGACCCCTGGTATACGATAAACTCTTGGGGCAGCCATGGCCTACTGGTTAGCGCTTCGGACTCGTAACCTGAGGGTTGCCGGTTCGAACTTCGACCAGTAGGCACGGCTGAAGTGCCCTTGAGCAAGACACCTAACCCCTCACTGCTCCCGGAGCACCGCTGTTGTTGCAGGCAGCTCACTGCGCCGGGATTAGTGTGTGCTTCACCTTACTGTGTGTTCACTGTGTTCACTGTGTGCTGAGTGTGTTTCACTAATTCACGGATTGGGATAAATGCAGAGACCAAATTTCCCTCATGGGATCAAAAGAGTATATATACTATACTATACTAAACAGGTCTAACACTGTAGTAGAAACATGCCCATACCATTATTTTTGCACCATCATGCTTCACAGTGTACTATTATTACATTACATTTAGCAGACACTTCTTGACCATAGTATAACTTCAATTCAGTACCTGGGGGTCGTCTGACATACAGCTGTGTTCAAACAACTACTAAGAAAGTGAAGTGGTGCAAAAATCATGGTATGGGGATGCTTTTCATACTGCAGTGTTGGACATCTTTATCGTATACCAGGGGTTTCTTTGTTTCCTGTAAAAAATAATGTGGACTTGATAATTGGTAATAATTTGAAATGGAATTGAATGTGAATGTTTCCATTACATTTGAAATATGGACCAAAACATAATGTCCCAGAGATGTTCTATTGGATTAAGTGAGGGGAGTGTGGAGAACAGTCAACGGTATCAATTCATTCATCCTCCAGGAACTGCCTGCACACTCTCGCCACATGTGGCCGGCCATTGTTGTGCACCAGGAGGAACCCAGGGGCCTCTGCACCAGTACAGGGTCAGACAATGGGTCTGAAGATTTCATCCTGGCACCTAAGAGCAGTGAGGGTGTAGTTGTCTTGCCTGTAGAGGTCTTTGCGTCCCTCCAAGGATATGCCTCCCCAGACCATCACTGACCTACCACCAAACCGGTCATGCTGAACGATGTTGCAGGCAGCATAACATTCTCCACGACATCTCAAGACTCTTTCACGTCTGTCACGTGTTCAGGGTGAACCTACTCTCATCTGTAAAAAGCACAGGGTGCCAGTGGCGGACATGCCAATTGAGCGCCATACTGCAAAAACAGCTTATCTAATAAAATCTAACCAAGTGTTATTATTACTGCCACTAGCAGTCATAGGTCATAGGTCATAGTCAGTCTTCCCACTTCCCAGTAATTTTGTGTCAACAATTATCACGAAACTTGGTGGGCATGTAACCCCACAAGGATGACACGGAACTATTGATTTTCGTTTTGATCCGCCGCCCACATTATGGATGTAATGATCAAAGCCCTTCTGTTTCTGTAGACTGTCAACTAGGGATTCACCAATAGGTCACATCAGTCTCAGCCAATATCAGCCTTGTTGACTGATATTGCACATTAATATGACATTTACTGATACCAGTTTGTGATGTTTGTATTATTTTGCATCAATTCTGCACAAGGTCAATGTTGTGCTACGAAGGTCTGAAAGACTTGACAATAGTTTATGAATAGCTTTGTTTCCACTCTACTAAAGGGTATAATTAACAACAACAACCCAGTAAACAAAGAAAAAAACATCGGTATCGGCTCAGAATTTCACAATCGGTGCATCCCTACCGTCAATTAATGGTGTTAATGGGCGTTTGTCATAAACTTGGTTCTCCAGATCTACTTCCGTTTTTGTGAGGAATACCTAGATCACTCCACAGTCACACATGCTAAGGTAAAATGCATATCCTTGTTTTTTTTTTTTTTAAGTATATTTTTTGGGCTTTATGCCTTTAATGATAGGACAGTGGAGAGTGACAGGAAGTGAAAGGGAGAGAGAGAGCAGGGGTGGGATCCGGAAAGGACCACGGGGCGGGAATCAAACCTGGGTCGCCGGCGTACGGTGCAGGAGCCCCAGCCAGTTGCGCCACAGCTGGGGTCAATGCATATCCTTGTTGAGAAATACATAAGCAAGCTACTAGCGTGCTGCCATGGAATTCCATATGCATTCCCAACGGAGGGCTTGCAGACACAAAATACTGTGCTAGTGAGTGGCTGGGACATTTTGTCATTTATCTGTCAGTGGCTGATATTTATATTGGGAAAAGTTGACCTCTGTTCTTATGTATGTAATGTATGTACAGACAGACAGACAGAGACACACACCACCCTGTGCAATACAAAGACACTGAACCATAGGCATTTGTAACAGTTGTTTTCATGTATTTAAATTAATATCAATGCTTCTTTGTTGTATAATCAAAAACAAGTCTAAAACAAGGGATAGTAAGAGTAGAAACAAGAATAACATTAGTTTAATCGTACTTCATTCAAACATATTCCAAAATCCCCCACACTCCCTCAACCTGTCTTTCCTTCACATTCTTTAGAAAAGGGTGAGGAAGAAGCCCCAGAAAGCAGAAAGTAACAAAACTCTGGGCGCCATTCACATAAGGAGAGGAGCGAACACACACACACACACACACACACACACACACACACACACACACACACACACACACACACACACACACACACACACACACACACACACACACACTCTCTCTCAGAGAGTGATGAATCATTTGACAAACAGCAAAGGACATCATCCAAATCAAAGCAAAAGGTCTGGTAGATGGCACAGCTACAGTACAGTATGGTAGATCAAAGTGTTAACATCAGCAAGAGTTTCCAAATGTAAGGATATTAAATAATGTGAAAACAAAAAACATTTGTAAACAAATATTTAAAATGACATATCAAAAACTACACACCATATTCCACCCTACTTGCATAGTAATTCCAAAAAAAAAAAAAGGGTCAGGACTCTGATCTAATAATTTCACTTTTAGGAAGGGTTGCACTTCACTTCACGTGCAATAATCCAGTTTAAGGATTCAGGAATACCAAACATCATTTTTAGTAAATGCCACATGAATTAAACAGTAACATTATAACATTATTTTCTAATGCTTGCGTTGCCTCCACAACAACCTCTGTTCAAACTGTAATGGGCTCGAATTTTGTCACGTGATGCCATCTATTCCAAGGTGAGAATACCAAGCGAAGATCTATATTAGTGTCATTAGCGGGTTTCATTTGGTTTGATTTTAAAGCTAGTCAAGAAAGATCAAATTATCTAATAGTCATTCACCTACTCCAACATGTGCGTAGCCTGATTGCTACTAAGCTGTAATTCACACTAATAATATGCTTATGAGAATACAGTGGAGGGAAAGTTATTAAAACCCATAGGCCTAGTCCTTTATGGTTTCACTCACACTCTCTCTCACACACACACACACAGTCTGATGTCATCAAGACATGATACACCACTCTGTGTTCTATTCTCACAGTTCTATTCCATTCAACAACTCAAGTCTACCTACTTGCTTTGCTCTGCAGCTATGCAGCTGCATACTGCTAGGTGTGTACCTGGTATAATATAAAGGTATAACATAAATATAATCCTAACTCTGCCATATGCAACACAATTAAGACCCCTTTGTTCAAGCAAGGCTCACCTGTTTATACACAGTTATATTATGCAGTGACTAGTAACATAACCACCCGACACATGAATTAAAAACAAAAGTTTAAGGATGGGGAAAGTCTTTCTGATTATTAACCCATTTATTATAGGTTTTAACCTTTTAACCTACCCCAAAACGCCTCACAGGTTCCATGCCTTTTACGGCATGTTGTAAGGAAGTACTATTCCCAGTACACAAGTCCCAACGCACAGGCTGACTCTCATGGCTAGGCGTGCCATTCATACATTCGTGGGGGAGATAAACAAGTGCAACCGGTAGCTATGTAATGGGGTGGATGTAAGAAGAAAGGGATGACTCATTTGGGACAATTGTGCTCAATGGATTGGGGAGCTGGCGCTGGCACCTCAGAGGAAAAGCATCAGCCTTCATCTTTCTCACGGAGTCAGAGAAAGCGTACGTTAGAGGGAATGTGGATTTATGTGACTAAACCGGAAAGGCCTACAACTGGACAGTCAACACACACTCAGCACCAACTGGCTCACTGGACAGTCACTGAATGTTTTTGTGGTCACTCACACCACCTGACCAGCTCCGGAGAAACAAACAAAAACAAAACAAACAAACAAACTTGGGTGAAGCAGCAACAGTAGCGGTGTAAATCGATGACTCAGGCTTGTGTACGTCACAATCTGAGCGTCTGGGCTGGTACTACTACTATTACTAGACAGGCCACGACTCTTGTCCCTTATCACCAGCTGAAGACCAAGATAGGTCATCATCCCTTTTAATCACTATCGCTTTAAGTACCCCTGTAATAGTACAAATTCAGCAACCAAAAGAAACACACACACGAAGAAATAAAAGTTGAGAAAGGGAAAAAAAATATCAAAAACAAAACAGAAAAGAAAACAAGAATGGGACTGACAAACTAGTCATTAAAAAAAATTAGGCATCTGTACAGAAGTCTCTCCCCTTTGCCCCTCTCTCTCTCTCTCTCTGTAAACCCCCCCCCCCCCCTTCACTGTCCTCCCTCTGTCTCTCACACCTTCTGCACCAGTGGTGGTGCGGCCTTTTTGCCGGCCTTCTTGAGGCGGCTACGGGCGTAGATGCGGAGGAAGAGGGCGAAGAAGACGACCGCGACGCCGAGCCCGCCCAGCGCCGAGACGGCGTGGCCGTAGAGGAAGCAGGAGAGCAGGATGGCGATGGCCTGCCGCAGGGTCATGATGATGGTGAAGACGGCGGCGCCGAACTGGCCGATGGTGTAGAAGATGAAGAGCTGCCCGCACGCCGAGCACACGGACAGCAGCACGGCGTGGAAGGCGAACTCCGAGTGGCGCAACATGAAGCTCACAGAGTCGAAGAAGGCGCCCTGCTCCAGCAGTGAGCCCACGGTGAACAGGCACGAGAAAAGGTTGACGCCGAACATCATCTGCACCGACGACATCTTGTACTTGAACAGGTTGTCCTGCCAGTTGGACGTGAAGCTGTCAAACATGATGTAGCCGGCCAGGATGAGCACGCCCGAGAAGGTGGTGACGGTGGACGGGTGCTTGGAGCTCGTGCTGGACAGCAGAAACATGCTGACCCCCACGGAGATGAGCGCGGCCGTCAGGTACTCCCAGTACTCGTAGGTCTTGTGCGACACCAGCTTGCCCATGAGCATGACAGGGATGACCTTGGAGGCCTTGGCCAGCACCTGGGTGGGGAAGCTGATGTACTTAAGCGCCTCGTACTGGCACCAGCTGCTAAGGATGTTGGAGAGCGAGGCAAACGAGTACTTGTACATGGGTGCGCCGTGCCGCGGCTGCTTGAAGAGTGTGCACCAAACGCCGGACACGGTCAGCGCCAGGATGCGGTTCATGAACACCAGGAACTGAGAGTCCTTGAAGCGCTCGCCGCTGCCGCCGCCTGCGCCGGCCTCACCTCCGTCGCTTGTGCCATACGAGCGTGTCATCACACGCTCCTGCAGCACGCCCCATGTCAAGTACGACACCTGTGGACAGACACACAGACACACACACACATTAAAGCAAGACCAAAGCACTCCTGCTAAATGTTTAGCACCGGCTTTGGAAATAACAATGTCCACAGACAAGGTAGAGTATGTTGCATGATTTTATGAAAGTATGATGCATTGCGACATCAGCTGAAGCAAGTCAAATTTGTAGTTTCTTATGTCTCATTCAAACTACAGATCCGCTACCAGATCCGGCAAACTTGCATAGTGCGGTTATAGCCGATAGAGGGCCGCGAAGCAAATGCAGAAGTGCTGTTCACCCTGTTTCGAGTAGATGAACCACTGAAACGATTTTGGAAACATTATTTTAAGGAACAAAATAATCTTTGGTGTAGCTTTAATGGGACCATTAAACCCAGTGGCGGACCGTCAGGGCCTTCCACCTAACTATTTTCAGATTGACATTCACTGGACATGTCACCAGAGCCCCTCTACGGATATTAGACATTCTCTGATGTCACACTGACATGGCTTTGGTTATACAGTAGCTATGGACAGTATATTGACAGTTTGTGTTTAAAAAATATATATTGATAAGCCTTCATTAAGCAAAATTATATCATGTAAAGTTACAGTGTCAACTGGACTACATGTTAGCAAGATGCACATAATGTCAGCTAGCTCTGCACATAGCTGGTCAGTAGCCTATGCAGGAATTGGTAAGTTTTGTTTCATGTTTATTTGATAACATAGACTTGTAATACATGCTTGTAATCTGGCCCTTTTCTATAAAAAGTGTTTTTGTGCTGCTTGCAAACCGCAGTGCTTGGTTACTACTAGATTGTATGCTAGCTTGAAGTTGTGTATAAGTTGATATGGTTTTGGTGAAGCTGTCTGGATCGGCATCTATGTGAAAATTGTCATTTGCCTTGGTTTCCTGCCCTGCTAATTAGTCTGACTATTTATATATGTGTTTTGTGGACATTATTGGTGAAATCAATGGCGTGGCCATCAGACATTATGAAATAGGCAACAAGCAGTAGTAGCAGCATAGGGCAATACATTTTCTGACTTTTATGTTAATATCATGGTGGTGTGCTGAGAAAATTTTCTTAGCATTTTCTGTTGAGACACTTTCTCATAAATACGTTTGGCAAATACTGTAGGATAGCCTACTGTAGTTCCACATTAGCTTTTGAGTAATCAGAGCAGCAGCACAATCTAAAACACTTGCACTGTAACGTTAACGTTAAAGCTACAGCTAAGTAGGAGAGCACTACAAACAGTCTGAAGCGAGTTTGCTGATGTCAGATTAAACTATTAAATGAACACATCATTGTAGACCTGTGGCAGTGCTACGTATATGTGCGTTACGGTGTACATTTTAGGACATCCTCAGCTGTCAGACTCAGGTATCAGACATCAGATGAAAAGGCATCAGGTCTCAGGAAAACCGCTGTCAAGTTTACAGAATTACAGTCATGTCTCAGACATCAGATGAAAAGGAATCAGGTCTCAGGAAAAGCGGAGTCAGACGAAAAGTTCTCAGATGAAAAGTTATGAGAGTCAGGTTTCAGACATCAGATAAAAAGGAGTCAGGCCTCAGGAAAACCGCGGTCAGAAAAAGGGGAGTCAGACAAAAAGTTCTCAGATGAAAAGTTATCAGAGTCAGGTCTCAGAAAAAGGAGAGTCAAACAAAGAGTTTTCAGATGAAAAGTTCTCGGACTCAGGTTTCAGGAAAACCGCTATTTCTGTTAACTGGTACAACAAGCAAACTTATTTGTGATATAATAGGCTACGAAATAGTTTTTTCTGAAAGCTAGTTCACTCGTGTGTAGGCTAAAGTAAACCCACGTTGCCATGGATACTACAAACAAACTCGGCTGAAGAATCATACATCACCTGAACTTGAGCAGTGCTCAAACTAGCTTGCAGAAAGAAACTATTTAGTATTATATCCATACAGTCTATGATTATATCACAAATATGTTTGCTTGCTGTACCAGTTTGCTTGCTGTACCCAACCAAACGTATTTGTGATATAATAGCCTAGCCTACTGTAAGGGAAGCTACACCAGGAACGTTCCTTTTGCAACGCATAAAAACATTTAAGAGTGGTCTATTTTTTTCGAACGTATGCGCCGCTATCATGTCTGGTGTAGCTATTTCCATTGAGTGGAAGCTTTGTTGCAGCAGATGTTTTCTACAAGCTAGTTCACGTTATGATTCTTCAGCTGGATTTGTTTGTAGTATCCATGGCAACTGGAGGACTAAATGTGGGTTTATTTTAGCCTACACGAGTGAACTAGCTTTCAGAAAACAACTATTTCGTAGGCTATTATATCACAAATGAGTTTGCTTGTTGTACCAGTTAACAGAAATAGCTGTTTTCCTGAAACCTGACTCTGATAACTTTTCATCTGAGAACTTGAGCCAAAAAGTTTGCCCACCCCTGGCCTAACCAATAAACGCACGGTCCGCCACTGGGATAACCCAACACTAGAACAACGTGTAAGTCAATTTACAGCGACCAAAGAGGGTTGAATAGTTTAAACATGATCTTGGCATAAGACACAAAAATGCTCCTGTGTAGACTGTATTTGTACGAGTTACTGATTTATGCCCCAGTCTCTGTGCCTTGACAGTTA
This sequence comes from Alosa sapidissima, assembly GCF_018492685.1. Lineage (NCBI taxonomy): Eukaryota > Metazoa > Chordata > Actinopteri > Clupeiformes > Clupeidae > Alosa > Alosa sapidissima. The sequence goes on along the minus strand of NC_055962.1, from coordinate 28,324,722 downwards.
GTCTAACTGCTGTATAAACAAATGTTTTTTTGTTTCCACACCATTAAAAATATCACACTTAATTACACATCATTAAACATATAATATATATTATATATACTAATCTTACCTTAGTGGAATTTCAATATTTATATGGCTAGCCATTACAAAAAGTATTTAACATTGCCAGATATATGACATTCTATTTGTCATCAAGTTTGCTTAAATGTCAGGTTTACTTAATGCCATGCAAACATTTACTCTCGAGCTCAATCCAACAAGCTGACATAACTCACAGTAACAATGACTGCCCCAAAGCACATATCTTTGAGTGGGCTAAATAGGATTACCTCTCTTTACCTACACACAATTACAAGGATGCAAGGATACAAGGATACAAGGATACAAGGAAGTTTATGGTCACATCCTATTTGCCTATTGACACAGCCTATTTGTGCAAAGTGGGGGGGTAAAAAGTGCAGTAGAAGAGGGGTTTAGTAGATTAAGTGGCAAGGGCTGCATAAGAAAGGTGGGGGAGGATTGGAATTGGGGGGGGGGGGGGGGGGGGCACCAACAAGGAGCACCCAAGAGCAACAGGGGCAAGGAAAAACTCCCTTACCAAGGAAGAAACCTTGGGCAGATCCACGGTTCAAGGGGCTAACCCAACTGCCAGGGGTCTTGGTGTGTGTGTTGGGGGGATGACAAGGGAGATGGGATAGTGTGCTGTGTATGTGGGGAGAGGGCAGTGTGCAATACAGTTGTGCTAAAAAAAAATAGCAGTGCCTTTAGAAAAAAGAGTAAATGTCAAAATTCTTCAAACAAATTGTACTTTCATGAACACAGATGCATTGGGGACACATTGGGGTGTTGGTCCTATTTACCGCATACCAGGGATCATGGATCAGAAATTTCCTCTTCAGCATATGGCAGCATGACCTCTTCCAGTATCCCGATGTACTCGAACTGATCCATGATCCCTGGTATGCGGTAAATAGGACCAACACCGTAGTAGGAGAAACATCCCCATATCATGATGCTTGCACCACCATGCTTAATTGCCTTCACTGAGTACTGTGGCTTGAATTCGGTGTTTGCAGGGCGTCTGACATACTGGAAGAGGTCATGCTGAAGAGGAAATGCCTTTGAGGTGGACCTTTCAACAAGATAATGACCCGAAACACACCAGCAAGCGAGCAAAAGCATGGTTCCATATGAACAGGATTCTACTGATGGAGTGGCCAGCACAATCTCCGGACCTTAATCCCATAGAAAACTTGTGGGCTGACATAAAAAGTGCAGTGCATGAGGCAAAACCAAGAAACAAAGAGGAATTGTGGAATACAGTACAATTAACCTGGGCTGCAATACCTGTTGAACGATGCCAGAAGTTGGTTGACTCCATGCACCACAGATGTGAAGCAGTTATCAGAAACCGTGGTTTTGCAACAAAATATTAGTTTAGGATACTCAGCCAAGTTCACTTATCAAGAATTTCTTAGTTTGTACAGTACATTTTTGAGTTTCCAAGTGTAGAATTCTGGGGTATTCTTACTGTATTCTGATGTGTTCATATGTTACATCTGTGTGTAGTATACAACAGGGAGAAGTCCATATTATTGTACATAACTGTGCCTTAGGCCTGTGTACCAGCAGGAAGGTCATACAGGCCGATGTTTAGGAACATCCGAGGAACATCAGTGATAACATGGGCCGAGGGAGACAGCATGTCTGCCTATTCGGGCTAGTATCTCCATCTGGCCAGGGCCGGGTTTTGTACACTGGTTGGCACCTGCCACGTTGGCATGATTGACGTTTGTATGTTTTAGTATAACAGGCTTTGTCTTAGGTTTTGACAGGGAGACGGATCGAGGAAGCAACCCAAGGAGCATCTTCTGTCGGAAGGCTCAGCAGCCGCTTCTAATAACAACCGCAACTGTTAGACTCTGCACAGTTTTACTGTTTGAGACTTAGCCTGTGTTCTGTTATTCATTGTTGTACCATCTACAATAAATCATCATCTAATCGCCGATCCTGATCCAGCCGTCAAAGCTTTATTGACCATCTTCAATACAGACATTAGAACTAAAACACAACGCAACAACCAGAGAATCCAACATAAGAGATGGCAACGCTGCTATTTCTTTGAACATGGCATTTCTGACTTTCTATGAAATATCGTTATTATTATTTAAGTTTTGATGACTTTGCCCAATTGTTTGGCTTTGGAATAGAATGTACTGTGTCCCCAATGCATCTGTGTTCATGAAAGTACAATTTGTTTGAAGAATTTTGACATTTACTCATTTTTCTAAAGGCACTGCTATTTTTTTGTGTGTTGGTGAAGCTTCCTCATGAGACAATGTGCTGTGTATTGGGGGGGGGTGGGGGGGACAGTGTGCTGTAAGTATGTTGGGGATGTGGGTTGGAGAAGCTTCCTGATGAAATAATGTGCTGTGTATGTAGGGGAGAGGGGGGGGGGGGGGGGGGGTGCAAGTATGGTGAAGGGACTTACTATTGCAAAATATTATGCAGTTACAAAGCATCCTGTTTCCTGCCTGAGATAACTCTGCTACAAAGCATACTTGGGCCATTCATGAATTGGCACAAAGGGAAGGCCTGGCATTCATGTTAAGCAGCCTATGCCACGATGAGATCTAATAGCATTATAGCTGTCCTTGTCTGAGTAGTTTCACAGCAAGCTCCAGCACTGAGAAAGGATTTTAGATTCACCACTAACATAAGCATCCAAACTAACTATTTTTTCATATGCAAAAACGGCAACATAAGGTTATCAGTCTAATACTGATGAAGTTAAATATATTTAATTCTCAAAGTTTCAACTATCCCACCTGTGACAACCATAGACATCTTTCCTGGTCAGCTCACATGATCACATCACTATTCCAGCTGACATTTCTGACACACCTGCGCTTGCACACACTTTCACTTTAGACCAGGCACCACCAGGCAAAGGATCCTATGCACATGTCTGGGTGGGTCAGTACACCCAGGTGTGTCCTACAACAAACCAGGAAGTTGTAAATTCACCTGTGGGTGAGTTCCTTCGAAGCCATGGCATTTTTATGATACTTATAAAGATAATCATACGACGTCCAACTCTCACTCAATGCTGCAGAAACACGAAAATACGACTTTGATATAAGTAGGCTATCATTTCAGTTCCTATGACTATCCCGGTATCATTTCAGTTCTATGACTAGCCTTTAGATGTGAGAGGGTCTGAGGCTAATCTTTCAAAAATCTTTTCCAAATCTTTGCAAAGTCTGTCAGTGTAGTGAAGTCAAATTTTATTTGTATAGCACATTTACAGACGGCTGAGCCGAACCAAAGTGCTTCACAATAAAGTGCTAGGTGCAATAAACAAAGGAATGACCTAAGGCAGGCAGAAAGAAAAACGAAAAGGGCAACAAGACAATGACTGTAGGAGTTAAAATAATGCAAAAAAAGAGAACATTTAAAAAGGTAGCCAGGGGACACTATGCACTGACACTTAAAGGAATTATCCGGAGTAAAATGCACTTTAGATCAATTTACGGATGATTGGGAGTACATACGTTGAGTTGACATCAAAATCAACAGCTCGAAGTACTGTAGGCTACTAAGCCAACAACGTGGGCACAGTAACCAGGTTCCCTGTTAAATCCCAAGATAAAAATGCTCATTAGCCAACTACTATATTCTTACTACATCACCGAGGCATGGGGCATAGCGACAGGTCAATTGTTCAGTGTGCTTGGGTGACTTGAAAGGTGCTTATAAATAGAATTTGTGATCATTGTTATTATCAGTCTGTTCATCTCTTGAATGATTTGACAACTTTAGAGATAACTCTAGAGATACAGCACAGCCTCAACATTGTGTGCCAGAGGTCGATACTTCTGATTCTTCCAGATAAATCTCAATTAACTACCTGAAAAACCAGCCAAAATATCATTCCCACATGCTTCCCTCCCACGTGATAACCCAGGTCCCATCTGAATTGCCACAACCTGATAATAACAATTCTGACTGGCTTAGTTTGAATTGACAAAAGAATAGTTAAGAATAAAGCTATAGCACTGTTCAATCCCTGCACTGTTCACTTTTGCACTACCACCATTGCACACACTCTACCATAGCACCTTGTCATGGTTATTGGATCACATGACCATACCAGACCTTAGTAATCACTTCACAAATTTTTACCTCTACATTTCTGTGAGTGATTTTTATGTATGTGAGATATATGTGTGTTTGTTGTGTTATGGTTGTCTAAGCTACTGGATGCCTAAAATTTCCCTCGGGATGAAAGTATCTATCTACTGTATCTATCTATCTATCTATCCATCCATCCATCCATCTTAAGCATTATTCAAATAACCCTGCTCTGACCCCGGTCCAATGAATGGAAAGTGCTGTAAAATATTGTGTTCTTGGTATGAGGTTTGAACAATTCAATCACACAATGGCATAATCTCACCTGAAGTCCTGCAGCACAGAATATCAACTTAAATGCCTGGCTTGTTGAGGAAGACAACTCTGTGTCACTCCTGGACGCTGTCGGTGCATCATCCAACAGACCAGCCTTTGCCTCATTACCAAACACACAGGCCTTTATTACTGGGAAGCAAAGGCCTCGACCTGGGGGGGGGGGGGGGGGGGGGGGGGGGGTATATTTAATAATGTGCTTAAGCATTATAATGTATATATAATAATGTGATTAAGCATTTATCAAAATTATCAGAAAGATAAAAAATGAGCAAAATGGTTAACCCCTCACCTGTCTCTAAGTAATTGATCCTCTTGAAGTAGCTGATGAGAAAATAGCCGGGGATGATGATGGTGGAATAGCCGAGGACATTGAGGAGGAACTTGAAGAACCACATATCTTGCCAGCCATCCAGTAAAGAGGACTCATCTGACTCAGCAAGAGCCAGGGGCAAAGTGCCAAGCATGAGAAACAGCCTGGGGAACACAGGTGAAAGAGGGAGTCTCAGTCAGGCCCCAAATTACCTTCACTAGTCGAGAACACAATAGGGTAAAGTAGTGAAACAAAAGTTAGCTAAGAGCTATAAGGCTAAAACATTTTCAGGATTCTATGATAAAAAAGGTCATTTCAGAAGCTTTGACATAATTCCTTTCATATACAGCACTCTGTGTATGTGTGTGTGTGTGTGAGAGAGATTCTTCAAATAGGCCTCCTCCCAGAGGCCAGAGCCCTAACAGAGCCTCTTTGTGTCAAAGCCCTACGGCATCCAGGCCAATGGCAGGACCAGCACTGGCCCACCGTGGAACAACCTGGTCTTTTGAGCGGGCAGTTCATGAAAGAAGGAATTGAATGCCTTCCTTTGCTAAGACATTTGGAAACATAAGCTCACCTGATGACTGAACGGGTGACGGGCTTTCCCACCTGTTTCTTAAATGCTAAATGAAAGGAATGTCAACAGATATTTTGTGGCCTAAGAAAGTTTCAGTATTGTCTCATTTGTGTATGAATAGGCAGGGTGGGCGCGCCTGTATTCAGAAGGATTGCGATTACATCCTCCAGGATATGATTGCTGCTGTGGTAGCAGAGAAAGCTTGACCGCTATTTTCCTGTTCAGATATTCTGCCAGCGTGGCCTAATGCATCTATGATAGGTTGGTGACTGACCACAGAGACGCATGCCATCTCTTGGCGGAAAAAATCCGAGTTTGTTCGTGTTCTGAGTTGGGAATAACCAACATGACCCTGTGCACATACAAGGCAATAATAGCCAGAAAGTTATCTAGTCTACAATCGGATGCTTGGGCTCAATAAAACAATATTCTTCTTCTTGTTGTTTTTTGAGTAAATAGGAGATTCACTAATACAACACCCCGAGCTCCCTTTACAACAAAAAACACAGGTACATAAGCTGATGGTTGCATTACGATATAATAGTTGATTTAGGGGCATGACTAGTAACATTATGTGAGAATGAAGGCACCCTCGCGTTTTCTAAAGTAACGTTTAGCAGCTAAATCAGATTAAGATAAATTAATGCTAGTAAGCTATGATAGCATGTTCACTACTGCTTTGTAACATTAGCCTACTTGTCAATACTAACCAAAGACGTTTTAACGTCACTGATAGTAACGTTTAACCTTAACTTAGTTGTGGTTGCCTTGCAGATGACTTTGTGGGTAGTTTACTGTCAATGGGGTAGACTAGCTAGCCAATATTTTATCCTTAGCTAACGTTAGACCAAAGGAGGTGATAACAGCGAGTGCATGCTAAGTCGTTTTCCTGCACAACGTCAACTAAACGAGTTAATCACCATGAAACCTCAGAAGCTAAGAAGAAAACAGGTCTTGGAGATTGTATTAGATACGCTTCTCTAAAAAGATAGCTAGCTCAATCAGTTCACTTATGAACGCTAAATGGCTGTTAGCTGGCTAACGTTACCAAGACACCAAGCAGTTGAAACTGTTGATGACTACCCTAGCCACCACAGAGATGACCAAAAATGTTAAAGCAGCCAAGACAGTTAAACTTCTCCAGAGGTATGCGATATTAAAAGGACCGACACATATGTAAAGTGCTAACCACTTACCTCCATGAAAAAGAAGGCATTTTCTCTCAACTCTTCTCGAGCTCTGAACACTGGCGTTTCAGAGACGCCGCACACTGCACCGCCTTCGTTGAGACCAAGCATGAACTGCAGAGAATCGATTTTAAATAAGATAAGCAATATTAAAGTAACGTTGACAGCCGAAATTGTTATTTTGAACTTGTCTCCACACACTACTCTCACCTGGACAGTTGGCGAAACGTTAAGGGTTTCCTTCAGTATGCAAGTCAGAATAAATCTCCTCCCTTGTCACTGCCAACGGAGTGCTGAAACCCGAAACCACCATGACAGACTATGGAGATGCCCTACCTATTCGGGACCAACACTGACACCACTTGGAAGGGAGGACATTCTACACTAAAACACAATAAAGTGGGCTCCCATCACCTGGCTGGCCAGTGAGTGCCTATCCCACTTTCAAGAGCAACCCGAACTGCTCATTGTGTGAGCCACTTAACATTTCAGGCCTACTGTGTTGGGCAACTAGGGCCTACTCTGTAATAGCCGCAATAACTAATTCAAAAGATTAGGCCTGTCTTGTCTGGCACCTTCAAAATGATAAATGGCTTGCCTTGCACATAAAATAACACAGTATTTGGAGATAATCTATAAACATCAGTTAAATTATCTGTCTAGATTTACTTAATTTTTGGCCCTTGCCCAACCCTCCACCAAGTTTCAAAACATTCTGCCTGGTAGTTTACATAGCCTGCTGAGCTGATAAACAATGAGAATGGGAGGTAATGAATAGGCATAGACTATAGGCCTGCTTGTAGAACCATTTGTGTTCAATAGACAAGAGCAAGACTTCAAGAAGGAAGATAGTAGATAGTATCTCTTACAGACACACAACTTACAGGAAATAGCGCTGCTGCTCAGCAAGGAAGTTATGTGTTGAAAGTGAGTTGTCATTGGCTGTAATTACACATAGACCAGGGTGCAATGTTAAGGCAATAGCCGCTAAAGATGAGATGAGAAAGTAGGCAACTCAGTCAACAGATAATCTCCACTCTCCATAAAATAAATCAAAGCATGCTCAGTTTATTACAGTGATAACATAGTATGCATGCATCTCAAAAATTAGAATAGTATGGGAAAAGTCAATTTTCTCCTGTCATTTATGTCAAAAAGTGAAACTTTCATATAATCTAGATTCATTACATCTAGTTAAATATGTCAAGCTTGTTTTGTTTTAATCTTGATTATTCTAATCTTGATGATTATGGTTTACAGCTCATGGGAATCAAAAATCCAGTAGGCTATCTCAAAAAGTTAGAATAAAGAATTTATAATACCGTCATTTTGACCCGAGACGAGCCTCAGCTAATTTCAGTTTTTGCCCATTGCTTACACATTAAAATCGAATTCTTGTAGCATACTTTAAACACTGTTTAACCATAGTTTTGCCCATTGTTTGCAATAATCTGCAACACACTTATTGCGAAACACTACACACGATTTCTTACATTAGACACTTTGTTCAAAAGTGAAATCTCCTGTTATCATTGAGAAAACAAAATGCAACCACATCTGGTAATTCCTAAAACCCACACACATACCTGAAAACACTTACAGAGAAAACTGAACACCAATTAGTCTGAGGCTTAGCACTACAAATAGACTACAGGTAAGTTATTGTTTACCTGTTCATGTACATTCACATTGAGTACCGTGTACAGTTCTGTATTTGCCCCTTTACTCCCCATGTTTAAAACCTATCAAAGAATTATTTGGGCCAATGAAAAGTATGACCACCAACCACATACATGCATGTCTCTTTTGCAAGCAATGGAAGGGGCATGCAGAGACATTGAGATGAGGTCAGTTCAAGGGTGGATATGGCACACAAGGTGATATTTTCCCCGTTGCCTAGCCCGAGAGGACATCACCTGCAATGTCAACGAGGACTTGTGGCCAGATCTGAACAGAAGGCATCTAGCCCCCACCCCACCCCACCCCCACCACCTACACACACAAGGAAAAAATACATGTTTTTTTCAACAGCAATTTCTCCAGTACTTGTATTTTTTTCTGTTACTTTTGTTTTGTTGCTACATTTTTTATTTGTTTAGAGTCCATTCACTTACAGTATTGCATTGATAAGTGTGATTCTACTTTTCTTTTGTTTTTTGTAAAAAACTTTTGTAGCAAAAAAAGTAGAAATTCTCTTTTAGGTTGGAGTCTGAGAAAATGACAATAAAAATAGAAACACAAAGACTGCAGTGTTTTAAAACACATCATTGTGTTGCTGCTAATTTGAAAGAGTAATTCAAACGGTTCATGTGTGTATAGTTTTATTGCAATAATTACATTTTTTAGTTAGGATTCTTGAGTTTTGATTGTAGTGTTTCATTTTGGCATAGCCTAGATTTAAGTTGTTCATCTCCAAGTGCTATGTCTTATGGCTGTGTGAAGAGATTTGACATCAGACCCGGTGTTACATGGCAACTGCGTTGGTGACGTTTCACGAGTGATGACGTTTCTTTGACAGATTGCAGATTTGTCACTTTCTGATATACTAGAGACGCACACAAATATGCATGACATGTTTAAAAGTCAAAATTGTATGTAGTACTACATGCACTGGACCATTAATATGCCACCCAAAAAACAAACACCTAAATAGCATAAATTAACTTCACGTGGGTATCGAACCAATACATTTACCTGTTTGCTTGGTAACACCGGCGGCAGACACAAATTCACGACGGGCATTACACCTTTCCAGGGGGGGCACTGGAACTTAAATTGATCACGGTAGTTTAAGCTTACACTTGACAAAATATTCCAATATGAAAATGTAGATGTAATTGTAGTAAAATGGTGCAGCTCCTTTAAGAGAGCCCCGTGCGCAGGGATGGAGAGAGAGAAAGCGAGAGGGGATATGTGTAAGAACTGAGATGCGTGTGGAAAAAGTAGACGTGCTGTTGAGACTGGAGCTAGTCATATTCAAAATAATGCAAAAATAAATCCGCAGATAAAACCAAAATCCTCGTTCATTTGCTAACCACTTTCAGATAGAGTGTTAGGGAGTTAGCCGCGAAGTTACGGATAACTTCGGCCCTGGAGTGGTAAGCTCCCTGTTCTCCGACTAGGTCAGAAAAAAAAAAACTGTAAAGGTTAACGCTATCAAACAAACCCAGAAACTACTAGGCATACTTCTACTAACTACGATATGAGATATAGCCTACCTGCGAGCCGATAAGCTATTTGTCATCGGATGACAGGGGTTAGTGCAGAAGTGAAGTAGACTGCGCCACGTAACCTCCTCGCCATTTAGGTGATGGGCTTACCTAATGTTCCTGATTGATTAGCTACGGAATAATACAGATTTTACAAGTTTTATTTGATACTTGCTAGATTGACAAACGTATAATATAGGCCTACATTTAATAAGTGTTCAAAATCAATCTATGGGATTGGGGTTGGTTGGAGCAGCCAAGCTCGTCCAGGGCGGGCCTGGCCCCCCAAAGCCCCCCCATGCCGCCGGGACTTTCACATAATGAGCCAAATTCTGCAAAAGTTGTGTAAGCAATAGGCAAAAACTGTAAGTCAAGTAGGGGCAAAGTCTGGTAAAGAGGTGGCAATTTGTGTATTTTTAAAACAATGGCATGTATGAATAATTGATTGATGACCTATTGCAGAATTACAATCTACATTACTAAAGATTTGAGGCTGCAATGGCAAAACAACACCCAGTAGTATCTTCTCTCCCATATGGGAAAGCAAATGATTTACAAAGAAAACAGATTAGATCATTTAATTTTTTTTATTAAAAAACATAGACTAATGTTGTACATTTGCAGAAAATAACTGAGCCAAACTGGTTAAAGCTTTAACCACTAAGAATATTCAAGACAAAGAAAATTAACAACTTATTTGTACAAGTGTCATGGACTAAACAGGCCACCAACTTAGTCCACTCTTAGCGCCAGATCATTTAAATAAAGAGTATAGAGAACGTTTCACACACCAGTGTCTTACACATAGTTTACTGTGATGGGTCTGTGTGAAAAATATAGCCTATGGATTCAACTGACCATGGAGGGCATATTCCAATATTTATTTTCCCCAGTGACTAATCTGAGATCATGGAGAAGATGCAAGAGCAATTCAAACTGTTGTGGAAATAGACAATCCATCAGAATTAGGTAAACATGATTTAACACAATCTCTTATAAAATTACTATAAAATCATACACAGCAAGACTTTATCATATCCATACTAAGATGCAGAAAGGCCTATAATGCATCATCTATCTCAAGAAAAGAGAGAAATAGCCCGATTAGATCAGCTAATAACGAACTATTCCTCACCTTGAGTTTGACTATTATAATAAACTTAACAGACATGTCTTTAAATATTGGTACCTTTAATGATGTAAAACTTCTTCAAGCCATGATGATGAAAATTCATAAGATATTTACTTCACTCCTTAAAGCACTTGAAGCATTAGTTACTTTTGAGAGAGATACTGTTGTTTTCTATACATACATAAATAGCTGCAGATACTATGAGGTTCCCAGTGAATGAAAGGCATTATGGCTTGTTCTGTGAGCATGCCTTGTCTTGCTCTTTGATTTAGAAATTCACCCCTACCACAGATCTTCCAGAGATCTGAATGTCATCAAATGGGAAAAGGGCAAGGATCTGTAGGACAAGAAAGAAGAAGGTCACATTTCACACACATAATTGTTAAGAATAGCCTACAACTCAGATGACCCTGACAAAAACAAGTTAGATAAAGGCATACGAGCAAATAGAGCTATAGCCGACACAGTCTTGCACTCAGCCTTGAGCTGGTGCCTACTGTGTGATTACTAGCTATCTTAGCCGTGGCCTACTGGTTAGCGCTTCGGACTTGAAACCGGAGGGTTGCCGGTTTGAACCCCGACCAGTAGGCACGGCTGAAGTCCCCGTGAGCAAGGCACCTAGCCCCTCACTGCTCCCCGAGCGCCGCTGTTGTTGCAGGCAGCTCACTGCGCCGGGATTAGTGTGTGCTTCACCTCACTTGTGTGTTCACTGTGTGCCGAGTGTGTTTCACTAATTCACGGATTGGGATAAATGCAGAGACCAAATTTTCCTCACGGGATCAAAAGAGTATATATACTTAAAATACTACTAAAAATGTTTGTATGCTTTAAGTGACCCATAACGGTCAGTAGTATGTCAAAGAGATTGTGACTTACGTCATCATTGCCATCGGCGAGGTCTAGCGCCGTCTCGTCCTCCATGTTCCTGATCATCTGGTCTGCTCCGGACTGGCAAAGCAGGTTGGCGATGGTGGCGTCCTGCCTGCCCACTGCCAAGTGTAGAGGCGTGCAGCCGTTGAACATGGCGGCGTCGACGTTCGCCCCCTTGTTCAGCAGCAACGTCACGGCTGACACGTCATGGAGCTCCACAGCCATGTGCAGCGGGCTCTTGCCACTCGTCCCTTCCTGGTGCACAGGCATAAGAGAATGTTTGTCAAAAAAACAGACACATGCTGATGAGGACCACAGATTTATAGTGAACTATTAGCATGCTCAAACGAAGCGGAAGATGAAGATTGCCACTAAAATTCACTACAATTATTTAAACATCATCTGGAAAGTAATCTGTCAAAAATACTTAAGTACAAAGTAGGCCTACTATTACTATTACTTTAACACTTACAAAACATTGCTCTGTAAAATATAAATAATGCCCTTGACTAAAACAAACGAAAGGATGAAGAGTGAACATAAGCTGTGTCTGCTAGGAGAGAGATCATGAGGCCCACAGGACACAGGATAAAAATAGGAAATCAAGTGTGAGAAAGGGGTGTGAAATGACACACAATATGAAGAAATCCAAGCTTTCTGGCCACCATACAGTAACAAGATAACACTTCACCCCCCATGAGAGCCGGAAAAAAAAATGACAGCTCTAGCACCAAATCTTTCCTTAAGACAGCATTGATTAATACACTTAAGTTTCAGACAATGTAAACTTTAGTCTGTGGTTTAAAAAAGAGTTTTGAGTTTTTTTTCTGCAGCTTGGCAATAAGCTTAGCATTGTCCCTGTGACCCCTTTATAACGTTGTGGATCTGAAATGGCCGTTGTTGCTAAGCTCTTCCTGTGGTCATATGAGAGGCCTGGCAGAAGCAGGGGGACTCCAGAAAAAGTCCTTGCACGTCAGCCCTCTGGGCCTGAACCTTTTAATGTCCCAACTCCAGTTACAGCCTCATGAATCTCTTACAAGATCCAGTCAACTAGCTCAAATCACCTCAGCTCTGAGCCCTGAATTCTTGAACTTGGTG
>NC_055962.1:27996869-28006869 GCF_018492685.1 Alosa sapidissima | reverse complement strand
ATGAGGTAGACTGTGAGGTAATGGTGTATTAAGAGAAGTGTAATGTTCGTCTGCTTGATTCTGAAACTGAAATCCACCCTGTGAGCTCACAGCTCCATCATCGCTACCCCAGTTTCACTTCAGCTGACCGTAAGACGAGAGCTCCATCGTTATCAGCGAAGTCGGGAAACAGCATCTTTGATGAGGTCCATATATTACAAGTGCTGCAATCCAGGCAGTATGCCAAAAAGAGGAAGGATTGAAGGATTATTGCAATTAACAGCAGATGCGCTACTTTGTTATACAAACTTTTGATGTGTTTTTTTTTGGGGGGGGGGGGGTGTAAGCTCTTGCTCGCCAAAGAAAGTTGGTTATTTGTGACTTGGATGCAGGTTTAATATTCAGTACAGCACTAACAGATCTCTCTGTTCCTGCTGTGTTCTAATAGTCTTGGTAATCAGGGAACCTGGAACCTCATGAAAGATCAGAAGATGAACTGAAAATCCAATCAAATGCACCTTTATCTTAGGTGCCTCTGAGACAGAGTTGTAGATTGACTGGAATGGTGTATTTTCATTAGTGGTCCTTTTGTTTGTTTCCTATTTGCAGAACCAGGATAGTACAGAAATGACAGACTTCTTTAATATACAGCTACAGAGCAGAAATGCATGCCTCATGGCTTAGGTGGTTGAAGAGGATAAGATGCTTTTCGAAGCACATACTAGACACGTTGTTTTTAATCGAGTATCATATTTAGCCTGAAATAGATACATTTCTTTCTGGGTAGAAGTGAAGCATGACTCAGGGCCATTTTGAGCATATGACTTACTTCAGGAAACTGTGTTCCGTATAAAGAAAGCTCACATGCAAAATGTTAGAAGTGTATAATGTTTTTCACACTAGCTACCAAATTCAAATACAAAGCAAATCTCTCGCCCATTTCCCATCTGTGGTGCCATTTGGGGAAGCCACACAAACACCGTCAGTTTGATCTTAACAGACGCTCATACTGTCAAGCATTTGCTGTCATTACTGTGATCATCAACTTGCTTTCATTTACTGTAGCCGAAAAGAAGTCGAAAACAACACCGACATAAGGTACAAACACACTTATTTGTACCATAAACTCCTTGCAACATGATGGGCTAAAACAAGCATCTTCAAAATGACATGCTAAATATTTACAGTAAAACGTCTCCAAAGAACCCTGGCCAAACCGCTACAGCACGAGCTCAGCCCTTTCCCCTGTGATATTACATGATGTGAAGCCTCAGAGTTCTTTCATTATTCAAAAGGGGGGTCCAGTGCCAACATGGATCATTACAAACCTCTGTGTAGCGCACGCGTAAATGACTGTCCCAAATACATGTGTATGAGCACCACCGACTGCTGTAGAGCACGGAGCATTTGTGTGGATTAAAAAAAAAAAACAATTTTCTTTGGGTCAAAGAATGGTTAAAATATTTTATCACCCAGAGAGAGGAAATACTCTTTTCTGATTGGCTGGTGGGGTGGCTATTAAGTAAGGGATAACGGCCGCCGAGGTGTCCTGTTATACGGAATTAATGGACGAGGGCGAGGGGCAAAAAACTCCCCGACGCGCAGCGGAGTTGCCTACGCCCGAGTCCATTAATTCCGTATAACTGGACACACCTCGAAGGCCGTTATCCCGCTTCACCTGGTTGCCACTGTAAAGCAAAGGAAACACGCGGTTCCGTTTAAAAAGAAGCTCACTAGTTCAGCTTGTTGTAGTGTGTCCTCGGTGTCCTGTTATTCAGAATTAATAGCCACCCCACCAGCCAATCAGAAAAGTATTTCTTCTCTCTGGGTGATAATTCTGAATAACAGGACACCGTTCCATATCAATGCTTATGAATGGTAACTATAACAACCATAGTAGGACGACGGTTGCAGGCTTCGCAACAATGGAATCAACTGTAAACAAGCTAACTGTCCATGCTATCGCTGTTATAGGGCCAACGAAAGTTGTACAACAAGCTGAACTAGTGAGCTTCTTTTTAAACGGAACCGCGTGTTTCCTTTGCTTTACAGTGGCAACCGGGTGATAAGCGGGATAACGGCCTTCGAGGTGTGTCCAGTTATACGGAATTAATGGACTCCGCTGCGCGTTGGGGAGTTTTTTGCCCCTCGCCCTCGTCCATTAATTCCGTATAACAGGACACCTCGGCGGCCGTTATCCCTTACATATGCGGGCGCTATCTACATTGTATGTATGATGCTGAGTGTGTTGCTCTCCACAATGGCTACCTCTAAGTGGAGTATAATTAGCTGTAGTTTGATAGGACCTTATAGGTTTTAAATGGTTTAAACCAAAGCCCAGCCAATACATATGCATATTGATATTAATCTCTCTTATCGAACAAGGAACTGATTCAGACATCCTTTCAGTCACTTCATTTCAGCTTCTTGTTTGTGTGTGTGCGTGTGTGTGTTTGTGTGTTTGTGTGTGTGTGTTTGTGTGTGTGTGTATGTGTGTGTGTGTGTGTGTGGCTTTCTCAGGGGGCCTCAGCGCGTTCCGTCAACACCACGAGAGCCTGTGCGAGCACTCGCTGCACCTGCACCAGGAGGGCATGGACACCGTTGGGGTGGGTGCCGTGGGCCTGTCGGGGGGGCTACCTCACTCGCTGCCTTCCACCCCCGACATCGAGAACGCCGAGCTCACGCCCATCCTACCCTTCCTCTACCTGGGCAACGAGCACGACGCCCAGAGCCTCGACCAAATGCAGCGGTTCAACATCGGCTACGTGCTCAACGTCACCACGCACCTCCCACTCTACCATTACGACCTCGGCCTCCTCTGCTACAAGCGTCTACCGGCCACCGACAGCAACAAGCAGAACCTACGCCAGTACTTCGAGGAGGCCTTCGAGTTCATTGGTATGCGCCGGCACCTTCTGTCGCATTTTGACCTTGCAGAGTTAGTCTGAATTAATACGACGTGGGTCTGCATTATAAGTACGTTGGCGCTGCAACCACACAGGAAGGCTAAAGGGCTCTGTGGCTAACAAATGACTCACGTTGCATTTTTTTAAATGTAGCTCACAAATGATTCCCCATTATTAGGGATGGCCACCGAATTGACAGATTTTTAAAAGCCACACTACCTGAATTACTGTATAACCTGACTCAAATGTCTGTTATTTGTTTATTTATTTGTTTTTTGTTGTTGTTTGTGTGTGTGTGTGTGTGTTTGTGTGTGTTTGTGCAGAGGAAGCTCACCAGGCTGGGCAGGGCGTCCTCATCCACTGCCAGGCAGGTGTGTCGCGCTCTGCCACCATCGTCATTGCCTACCTGATGAAGCACTCCTGGATGACCATGACGGACGCCTACAAGTTCGTCAAGGCCCGACGGCCCATCATTTCGCCCAACCTCAACTTCATGGGCCAGCTGCTGGAGTTCGAGGAGGACCTGAACAACGGCGTGACACCGCGCATCCTCACTCCCAAGCTGGTCGGCGTGGAGACCATGGTGTAAGCGACGACGCCCCGGAAGTTGTTCGGGATTTGGATTTTTTTGTTTTCTCTCTCTCTTCTTGCTCTTGTTGCAGGCGTTTTCGCCGCACCTTGTCTTTTTACTCTCCTCCTTTTGAAGAGAGAAGCCTCAAAGCCTCACTCTCTTTTTGGAGCTCTGGTTTTTCATGGAGTGCCAAAAGCTTTGGGTGCCATCTCTCCGCCCTCTCGAGATGAAGATAGAGAGAGGGAGAAACACGAGAGACAGAGAGAGAGAGAGAGAGAGAGGGAAGAAGAGAGAGAGGGAGCTTCAAAGGGCTCCACTTCACATTTGTTTTTAAGTTTTTTTTTGTTTTTTTTTTTTAATCTGGGCACGAGAGTGTTAAGATTGAGGACAGCAGAAGAGTTGAGTCCACACCCAAACGGCCCGCTGTTTAGACCTGGCCGCTGCCCAGGAACATGGGGTGGGAGAGACAGGGCCGTTGGATCAGAGGTAGATGTATCTCTGTGTGACCACAGATGGAAGCAAGCGAAGGAGTGACGAGGGCAAAAGAGAAAGATAACAAACGAACAAACTAACATGTTTGATTTTCCAAAACACACACACACACACACACACACAAAAAAAAGAAGACAACCAAAAAGCAAACAGATTATTCAGTCGGTCGGCCCCCCCCACCACCGCTGCCACCAGTTTCGCCCTCCCTCCTTATGCAGTGAGAGAGACTGCAGGGTGTGCGTATCCATTCTGTTTCTCTAAGCTGCTGGTGCGGGCTCAGGCCCAAGGGAGAAGGGGGGGGGGGGGCAGCCGCGGTTTTTGCCTGTCAGAAAAGATGAAGACTTGTTTGGTGTGTTAGTCCTCTCATTCTATTTTTATACAAAAGTTTACTGGGGTGACCATGACGAGCTCGCTGAGGCTCTCGGTGCAATAATTTCAGAGTGGAATGCTATCAGGCGCTAATGTGTATATATGGGTGATGATTTAACATTTTCCATCTCGCCAGCGAATGACAAAAAATATATAGAGATATAAATATATACTTTGTCTTTTTTGTTATTATTGTAATATTCTATATGCCTTTTGGAAACATAATATATATGCCTGCACCAGAGAGACTGGCACAGGTGTATACAAGGAAACATAATAATTAAAATATTTAGTATTTGCTTATTTTTGTTTCACTGCTGTCCGTGTACACTTTTATTTCGCTGACTCTATAAAAAAACATGAAACCTCTTGAATTGTCTGTGTATTTCAGTAATTGCTTGCATTTTTCATATCCACCATGTTCCATCTCCATCAGCCCCTATCAAGTCATCTTTTAATTTGTCTCTCAAGGGCCACCATACCAATCCAGAAAATGGAATGTTGTATGACAGGATGACAGTTTCTATTAAGTAGCTAACATTTTTCAATACTGAAGAGATCACTGGTCTATTCTTTAAAGTAAATGGACTCCAGTGTGTTCCAGTGTGGATTTTGGTTGAATATATATTTATATTAGGGCTGTCGATCAATTAAAAAAAATAATCTAATTAATTACATACTCTGTGATTAATTAATCTAAATTAATCGCATATATAATTTTTGCTGTGTGATTTTAAATATTTAAATTCAAATGAATCATTGAATAATCAGCATTAGTGACATTAAAGTTCAAAAACTCTTTTATTATTATTTTCACTGTTCAAATAATTGCCATAATAATCTATGATATGACCTAATATGCTGAGGAAATGAATTCAAAGTGCTTCAAATTCAAATAAATTCAAAATAAAGTGCTTCAGGAAGAAGTTTTTTTTTCACATACATGGCATTTCAGGCCACAGATATAACCTAGGGGACACAATGAAATTAACACTCCCCTCAATGTCAACACTAATTTCTTTGCATTGATGTGCGACTATAGAGTTGATGTACTCCAGTGATATGCAAATTCCTTGCTGCAGACATTGCAGAGGACTTTATTTTCAACACTTTATTTTTTATCAACACCTTCTCTCTCCTTCATTTTACAGTCTAATTTTTACTGACTAGAACGGCTCGGGGGCAAAGGTCATACGGAATCGATTAATCTGCACTAATTTTTTTAATCAGTTATTTTTTCTCAAATTAATTAATCGAAATGAATCAGTTATTTTGACAGCCCTAATTTATATATATTTAAATCTGGCAATATTGCTTAAACACATGTTCAAAACATGTTTCATGGTGCATGTTAACCAAAAAGAAAAGCTGTTAACATTACACCCATCCTAAGGATGTATTTGACATCAATATATTCAGCAACATTGTCATCTGATGGCTAAAAGTTCCTTTGTTCACAGTTTCATAAACATTGCTTTTGCTCCTGTCTGACATTTGTTGTGTTTGTGTGTGTGTGTGTGTGCATGCATGTGTGTGTATATGTGTGTGTGTGTGTGAGTGTTTATGTGCCTCATTCTAATGGATGTTTATGTGAATATGATTATGTGAATATGACTGTGTACATGTGTTTCTCTGTCTGTTCATAACTGAAATGTTTTTTCCCCCTCCTTGACTTTCTTTGTGATTTACAATCACAAGCTAATTTGAAACAAACGCGAGGGCTCTGACATAACTGCAAACTGAGCTGCTGGCTTTGACCCAGAGGATGTTGTTTTTGAGGGCAATATTATTGTAGTTGATGAAAATCAAGTACAGTAACCCCCCTTTTGTTAATCTTCCCCTGTGTCGCCGCTAAGCTAAGCTAAGTCAAGGTCCTCAGCGCACAGAGTTAGTGCCTCAACCAGTGCCTTAAAGTCATGTGTATCCACTCAGACTGAGCTGGGGAGGTCAGTATCACAAAGACACGCCGAAATTGTGCAAATATGCCTTCTTTTTAAAATGTTTTTATGAAAATGTAACAGAGGCTAAATTTGGTTAGCACAAATCCAGTAGGCCTGCCATGGATCACACCAGTTTCACAGAAACTGTATCTGTGAGACAACAAGGGTTGCATTTCTTGAAAGTGTTATTGTGCTACGACCGTTATCAACTGATGGACTACTGTTAGTGTTTCACTGTACTGTTCTCACTCACTGTGGTTGTTGCTCAATGATGCCTTTCAGGACACACAACCCTGAGCTTATGTGATCTGGTTGTGGTGACATTGCTTTTCAATATATCCCCTGCTTTCTAGTATTTTCCCTTCTGAATATGATGTATAAACATATTTAAATTGTCACATTCTACATTTATGCACATAAAAGAGCTATGGAATAGGTAACCTTTCCCTGATTTAGAATGCCATTGTCATAAAAATGAATATTTTATGACATAACATCTAGATATAAACTCCTTTAATCACAGACAGAAACAACAATTATACCAAAACCTAAATAACAAAACAATACACATTAAATTTGTCAATTTCTAAAGCAGAGCTTGATACAGTATTTTACATCTTTATTCTAGACAGAACTGAATCTTACATGTGTGTTGCAAAAGTTTTGCCTGTCTTCTGTATATAACTAATTATTCATAAATTCATGTTAAAATATACCTTACCAGAAACGTTCAGATTCATTGTTGAGCATTTATTACTGAAATACATTTACGTCTCACTGTGTGCTAGTTAGCCAGTGCTAAGAGAGCTTATTGAAAATAATGACTGAAACATTTTTCGACAACAACTGTTGAATGCTGTCAAAAGCATAGCATTATTCTTCCAATTATGACCTACTGTTACGCACAAAACGTTCAAATATTTTGAACAAGACTCAGACTTGTTCCTTGTCTCACATCTTACACAGTGAGTGCTGTTATTGCCGTAAGTCATGATTGTTATGACATGTAACATTACGTAATGTTTCTGACAGCAGTAGCCAAGCTTCAGTGGAGGTCCATATTCAGGCATGTGCAGAGCTACCATTGAGTGTTCCCTTTCAAAGACACCACAGTCAGACAGCACTAAACAATTCCACTAATTCAGTTTGCATAAAGGTGCACCTATCCTTGCCAAAAGCAGAGTGTATGCTGAGTGCAGATTACAATGTTATACAGGTCTGCAAAGCCTTTCAGTGTAGTGTTTTGAGCTTATCTTTGTTTTATTTTAACACAAGAATATAACAGATTCCCATCTGCAAAACGTCAGCACACTGACCATTTTAACAGGCTGTAATTCCCTCCATATCCAAACCCCTCCATCACCCTTACCCACCTGTCCATTCTGTGAGCACAAGGGAAAAATTGTATGCGGATGTGTGTGTGTGTGAGTGTGTGTGTGTGCGCGTGTGTGCGTTATTTTTATGATCACTCTGAGATGCGCTGTTATTTTTGAGATCTTGAGAATATACTAGTATTTTTTGTGTTCCAAAGTTCTCTGGGATGCTTTTGTGTGTATATCTTGTTGGAGTATGTGTTCTGTGTCTAAGACCTTGGAAATACACTGTTAAATTAACCTGTTTCCTTTCCTATGTGTTAAAACTGCTTCAGAGATGCAAGAGGTTTTTATTTTGCAGCTGTTTGTGACTCACCTGACATCTGCTTATAATCCTACTATGAGATGACGGTCATCCTTGTGCAATGAACATACTGTGTGTGCCTGTTTGTCAGCGGTTTAATATCTCCACTGTTATTTCGTTTGCCACTTTCTTTCTATGCATAAATCCATGACTATTTTTGCACTGAGCCCAAAGGACAGCTGGATTTATTTTTTCACAAAGGTGCTATAACATTGGAGGCCTTTCTGTCACCTTTTTGCATGACCTGCTCAATATTTCCCCAGACATATGTATCCTACCCTGTACTTAAACTGTCAGAAGTTTAAGCAATGTAATTTTGTTACCTTGTTAAACCTTCCTTGTGAGGTTTTAAATAAACGACAACATGGCTTATTAATTTATTCTCCTGGAGATTCTTTGGAGAGATTCACTGCTGCAGTGGCATATTTGCTACAGTATGTGTTATCCAAGAACGACAAAGGACATATTTAGGATATCTTCAAAAGTTTGACTCATTGCTGACATATCTTAAAACACAGAAACACACACACACACACACACACACACACTTAGATACAACACAATCTCTATCTGCATCTCCCGCTCTTTCTCTCTCTCTCTCTCACACACGCACACACACATATTGTATCACATTGCCAGTGGGCATATGAGTCTATATTTACACTGGCCCTGTAGGCATCCACACACACACACACACACACACACACACACACACACACACACACACACACACACACCACTTTGGGAGGTAGGGGTGTCAGAGAGAGAGAGAGAGAGTGAGGCTTGTTGGTGGTGGTTGTGGGGGGTGGGCGGTTGGTGCGAAGCTTTGGTGGACAAGCGGGTCAACTCCTATCCGTAGGAACAAGCCCCAAAAATAGTTTTTTGTGTTGTTTCTAATTAGGACTGATGAGTGGCCAGGCTCATTAATCTCGTGCTATCAGCGCCGGGTGCCCCAGTGGCTCCAGAATAGCCCCTGATCTTAGGCCCCCTGCACGCGCCAGGGGACTGCAGACTACCGCTGCGCTGCGCTCACTCTATGGACGTATTAGGAAAAGCAGCCTCTGACAACATGGCTACAGAGGAGGAGGAGGAGGAGGAGGAGGGCTTTCCGAAGGAGGAGGATTTCCAACACACACACTCACGCACACACGCACGCACACACACACACACACACACACACACACACACATACACACACACAGTCACTCACTCAGAGAGACGCCTCTTATTACTCACTTATGAGGACCCTATCCAGTTACTGTATACAGAAGGAGCACACACACAGCAACACACACACAGCAACGCGCACACACACAGCAACGCACACACACACACACATACACACACACACACACACACACACACACACACACACACACCTCATGCACCTAGTTACTGTAAACAGAAGAAAATATAGAGCATGTATGCACACACACACACACACACACACACACACACACACACACAGATAGAAAGATAGCAGAATACTGTACTGTATATGGCTAGGCTGCTCGGTCTAAAAGTCCAGTTGAAACGATCCAGAGAAAATGTGCTCTGACGCTGCGCACCAACCTGTGCCATGGCAAGCCACAAACAGCCGGCTCTCACGCCATCCCAGCAGGCCTGACCTACCCTGGCACGCTCGGCGCTCGCACTCCCAGGGCTGGAGCTGCACTGCCAGAATGGGTCTCAACACTCCCTTCTCAACAAATGTGTCTCAGTGTGTCATTTTTTAAGTTGCTGCTGTTGTTGTTGTTGTCATTGAAGTTGTTGTTATTGTTGGTGCTGAAGTCTGGAGTTGAAGGGATCAGGTCTGTGTTGGAGAAGATATGCTACTAGTGCGTAGCGTGATTTGACAGTTGGCTCTCTTTCTTGTACAGACACAAACATTACCCCTCTCCCTCCCTCTCTCTCCCTCTCTCTCTCTCTATCACTCCTTCCTCCTGCCACTGTCTCTCTTTCTCTCTATCACTCTGTTCTCCTACTACTCTCTCTCTCTCTCTCTCTCCCTCTCTCTCTCTCTCGCTCTCTCTGTAATGTTTACTTCATGGGATCTGACAAGAGCA